>NW_027488366.1:2727272-3030303 GCF_051014445.1 Colletes latitarsis | reverse complement strand
ATCAAGTATGAGAAATATGCGAAAGAATGAGCCTGATGAGAGTAAATCCCAGACCTAACCTAGACCTAACATGAATTATTCTCTAATATATTGATCGAAACCAGGTTTAATTGACTGTTTCAGTGCGGTCCCACATTACTACGTGATCCAAACCAGAAAAAACCCAGGATCCGTTCAACAAGTATGTGAATAATGCGAAAGTATGAGTCTGATGAGTGAAAATCCCAGGCCTAACCTAGACCTAACATGCGTTATCCTCAAAAATATTGATCGAAACCTGGTTTAATCGACTGTTTCAGTGTGGTACCACATTACTATGCGATCCAAACCAGAAAATAACACAGGATCTGTCAAACGAGTATGTGAAGTGTGCGAAAGTATGAGCCTGATGAGAGCAAATCCCAGACCTAACCTAGACCTAACATGAATTATTCTCTAAAATATTGATCGAAACCAGGTTTAATTGACTGTTTCAGTGTGGTACCACATTACTACGTGATCCAAACCAGAAAAAGCCCAGGATCAGTTCGACAAGTATGTGAAAAACGCGGAAGTATGAGCCTGATGAGGGCGAATCCCAGACCGATGCCAGACCTAACTTGCGTTATCGTCTAAAATATTGATCGAAACCAGGTTTAATTGACTGTTTCAGCGTGGTACCACATTACTACGTGATACAATCCAGAAACAGCCCAGGATCTAGCCATGAAGTATGAGAAATATGCGAAAGTATGAGCCTGATGAGGGCAAATCTTAGACTTAACCCAAACCTAACATGCGTTATCCTCTAAAATATTTATCAAGATCAGGTTTAATCGAATGTTTCAGTGTGGTACCACATTACTACGTGAACCAAACCAGAAAAAACCCAGGATCCGTTCAACAAGTATGTGAAGAATGCGAAAGTATGAGTCTGATGAGTGAAAATCCCAGGGCTAACCTAGACCTAACATGCGTTATCCTCTAAAATATTGATCCAAACCAGGTTTAATGGACTGTTTCAGTGTGGTACCATACTACTACGTGATCCAAATCAGAAAAAACCCAGGATCTGTTCAACATGTATGTGAAAAACGCGAAAGTAGGAGCCTGATGAGGGCAAATCCCAGACCTATCCCAGACCTGACTTGCGTTGTCCTCTAAGATATTGATGGAAACCAGGTTTAATTGACTGTTTCAGTGTGGTACCACTTTACTACGTGATCCAAAGCAGAAAAAACCCTCGATCAGGTCAACATGTATGTTAAAACTGCGAAAGTATGACCCTGATGAGGGCAAATACCAGGCCTAACCTAGACCTAACATGCGTTGTCCTCTAAAATATTGATGGAAACCAGGTTTAATCGACTGTTTCAGCGTGGTGCCACATTACTATGTGATACAATCCAGAAACAGCCCAGGATCTAGCCATGAAGTATGAGAAATATGCGAAAGTATGAGCCTGATGAGGGCAAATCCCAGGCCTAACCTAGACCCAACATGAATTATTCTCTAAAATATTGATCGAAACCTGATTTAATTGACTGTTTCAGTGTTGTACTTCATTACTACGTGGTGCAATCCAGAAAAAGCCCAGGATCTGGCCATCAAGTATAAGAGATATGCGAAAGAATGAGCCTGATGAGAGCATATCCCAGACCTAACCCAGACCTAACATGAATTATTCTGTAAAATATTCATCGAAACCAGGTTTAATTGACTGTTTCAGTGGGGTACCACATTACTACGTGATCCAATCCAGCAATAGCCCAGGATCCGTTCAACAAGTATGTGAAGTATGCGAAAGTATGAGTCTGATGAGTGAAAATCCCAGGCCAAACCCAGACCTAACATGCCTTATCCTATAAAACATTGATGGAAACCAGGTTTAATTGACTGTTTCAGTGTCGTACTTCATTACTACGTGGTACAATCCAGTAAAAACCCAGGATCCGTTCAACAAGTATGTGAAGAATGCGAAAGTAAGAGTCTGATGAGTGAAAATCCCCGGCCTAACCTAGACCTAACGTGCGTTATCCTAAAAAATATTGTTCGAAACCAGGTTTAATCGACTGTTTCAGTGTGGTACCACACTACTACGTGACCCAAACCGGAAAAAACCCAGGATCTAGCCATCAAGTATAAGAAATATGCGAAAGTATGAGCCTGATGAGGGCGAATCCCAGACCTATCCCAGACCTAACTTGCGTTATCCTCAAAAATATTGATGGAAACCAGGTTTAATTGACTGTTTCAGTGTTGCATTTCATTACTACGTGATCCAAACCAGTAAAAACCCAGGATCCGTTCAACAAGTATGTGCAGAATGCGAAAGTATGAGTGTGATGAGTGAAAAACCCCGGCCTAACCTAGACCTAACATGCGTTATCCTCAAAAATATTTATCGAAACCTGGTTTAATCGTCTGTTTCAGTGTGGTACCACATTACTATGTGATCCAACTCAGAAACTAACCCAGGATCAGTTCAACGAGTATGTGAAGTGTGCGAAAGTATGAGTCCGGTGAGGGCAAATCCCCGACCTATCCCAGACCTAACATGCGTTGTCCTCTAAAATATTTATCAAGACCAGGTTTAATTGATTGTTTCAGTGTGGTCCCACATTACTACGTGATCCAAACCAGAAAAAACCCAGGATCCGTTCAACAAGTATGTGAAGAATGCGAAAGTATGAGTCTGATGAGTGAAAATCACAGACCTAACCTAGACCTAACATGCGTTATCCTCTAAAATATTGATCCAAACCAGGTTTAATGGACCGTTTCAGTGTGGTACCACACTACTACGTGATCCAAACCAGAAAAAACCCAGGATCTGTTCAACAAGTATGTGAAAATCACGAAAGTATGAGCCTGATGAGGGCAAATCCCAGACCTATGCAAGACCTAACTTGCGTTGTCCTCTAAGATATTGATGGAAACCATGTTTAATCGACTGTTTCAGTGTTGTACTTCATTACTACGTGATGCAAACCAGAAAAAGCGCAGGATCTAGCCATGAAGTATGAGAAATATGCGAAAGTATGAGCCCGACGAGGGAAAATCCTAGACCTAACCAAACCTAACATGCGTTATCCTCTAAAATATTGATCCAAACCAGGTTTAATTGACTGTTTCAGCGTGGTACCGCATTACTACGTGATACAATCCAGAAACAGCCCAGGATATAGCCATGAAGTATGAGAAATATGCGAAAGTATGAGCCTGATGAGGGCAAATCCTAGACCTAACCCAGACCTAACATGCGTTGACCTCTAAAATATTTATCAAGACCAGGTTTAATTGATTGTTTCAGTATGGTCCCACATTACTACGTGATCCAAACCAGAAAAAACCCAGGATCGGTTCAACAAGTATGTGAAGAATGCGAAAGTATGAGTCTGATGAGTGAAAATCCCAGGCCTAACCTAGACCTAACATGCGATATCCTCAAAAATATTGATCGAAACCTGGTTTAATCGACTGTTTCAGTGTGGTACCACATTACTATGTGATCCAAACCAGAAAATAACCCAGGATCTGTTCAACGAGTATGTGAAGAATGCGAAAGTATGAGTCTGATAAGTGAAAATCCCAGGGCTAACCTAGACCTAACATGCGTTATCCTCTAAAATATTGATCCAAACCAGGTTTAATGGACTGTTTCAGTGTGGTACCACTTTACTACGTGATCCAAAGCAGAAAAAACCCTCGATCAGGTCAACATGTATGTTAAAACTGCGAAAGTATGACCCTGATGAGGGCAAATACCAGGCCTAACCTAGACCTAACATGCGTTGTCCTCTAAAATATTGATGGAAACCAGGTTTAATCGACTGTTTCAGCGTGGTGCCACATTACTATGTGATGCAATCCAGAAACAGCCCAGGATCTAGCCATGAAGTATGAGAAATATGCGAAAGTATGAGCCTGATGAGGGCAAATCCCAGGCCTAACCTAGACCCAACATGAATTATTCTCTAAAATATTGATCGAAACCAGATTTAATTGACTGTTTCAGTGTTGTACTTCATTACTACGTGGTGCAATCCAGAAAAAGCCCAGGATCTGGCCATCAAGTATAAGAGATATGCGAAAGAATGAGCCTGATGAGAGCAAATCCCAGACCTAACCCAGACCTAACATGAATTATTCTCTAAAATATTCATCGAAACCAGGTTTAATTGACTGTTTCAGTGGGGTACCACATTACTACGTGATCCAATCCAGCAATAGCCCAGGATCCAGCCATGAAGTATGAGAAATATGCGAAAGTTTGAGCTTGACGAGTGCAAATCCTAGACCTAACCCAGACCTAACATGCGTTATCCTCTAAAATATTTATCAAGACCAGGTTTAATTGATTGTTTCAGTGTGGTCCCATATTACTACGTGATACAATCCAGTAAAAACCCAGGATCCGTTCAACAAGTATGTGAAGAATGCGAAAGTAAGAGTCTGATGAGTGAAAATCCCCGGCCTAACCTAGACCTAACGTGCGTTATCCTAAAAAATATTGTTCGAAACCAGGTTTAATCGACTGTTTCAGTGTGGTACCACACTACTACGTGACCCAAACCGGAAAAAACCCAGGATCTAGCCATCAAGTATGAGAAATATGCGAAAGTATGAGCCTGATGAGGGCGAATCCCAGACCTATCCCAGACCTAACTTGCGTTATCCTCAAAAATATTGATGGAAACCAGGTTTAATTGACTGTTTCAGTGTTGCATTTCATTACTACGTGATCCAAACCAGTAAAAACCCAGGATCCGTTCAACAAGTATGTGAAGAATGCGAAAGTATGAGTGTGATGAGTGAAAAACCCCGGCCTAACCTAGACCTAACATGCGTTATCCTCAAAAATATTTATCGAAACCTGGTTTAATCGTCTGTTTCAGTGTGGTACCACATTACTATGTGATCCAAATCAGAAAATGACCCAGGATCTGTTCAACGAGTATGTGAAGTGTGCGAAAGTATGAGTCCGGTGAGGGCAAATCCCCGACCTATCCCAGACCTAACATGCGTTGTCCTCTAAAATATTTATCAAGACCAGGTTTAATTGATTGTTTCAGTGTGGTACCACATTACTACGTGATCCAAACCAGAAACAACCCAGGATCCGTTCAACAAGTATGTTAAGAATGCGAAAGTATGAGTCTGATGAGTGAAAATCCCAGACCTATCCCAGACCTAACTTGCGTTATCCTCTAAAATATTGATCGAAACCAGGTTTAATTGACTGTTTCTGTGTGGTACCACATTACTACGTGATACAATCCAGAAATAGCCCAGGATCTAGCCATGAAGTATGAGAAATATGCGAAAGTATGAGCCTGATGAGGGCAAATCCCAGGCCTAACCTAGACCCAACATGAATTATTCTCTAAAATATTGATCGAAACCAGATTTAATTGACTGTTTCAGTGTTGTACTTCATTACTACGTGGTGCAATCCAGAAAAAGCCCAGGATCTGGCCATCAAGTATAAGAGATATGCGAAAGAATGAGCCTGATGAGAGCAAATCCCAGACCTAACCCAGACCTAACATGCGTTATCCTCAAAAATATTGATCGAAACCAGGTTTAATCGACTGTTTCAGTGTGGTACCACACTACTACGTGACCCAATCCAGAAAAAACCCAGGATCTGTTCAACAAGTATGTGAAAAACGCGAAAGTATGAGCCTGATGAGGGAAAATCCCAGACCTATCCCAGACCTAACTTGCGTTATCCTCAAAAATATTGATCGAAACCAGGTTTAATCGACTGTTTCAGTGTGGTACCGCACTACTACGTGACCCAATCCAGAAAAAACCCAGGATCCGTTCAACAAGTATGAGAAGAATGCGAAAGTATGAGTCTGATGAGTGAAAATTCCAGGCCTAACCTAGACCTAACATGCGTTATCCTCTAAAATATTTATCAAGACCAGGTTTAATTGATTGCTTCAGTGTGGTACCACACTACTACGTGATCCAAACCAGAAAAAACCCAGGATCTGTTCAACAAGTATGTGAAAAACGCGAAAGTATGAGCCGGATGTGGGCAAATCCCAGACCTATCCCAGACCTAACTTGCGTTGTCCTCTAAGATATTGATGGAAACCAGGTTTAATTGACTGTTTCAGTGTTGTACTTCATTACTACGTGATGCAATCCAGAAAAAGCCCAGGATCTAGCCATCAAGTATGAGAAATATGCGAAAGAATGAGCCTGATGAGAGTAAATCCCAGACCTAACCTAGACCTAACATGAATTATTCTCTAATATATTGATCGAAACCAGGTTTAATTGACTGTTTCAGTGTGGTCCCACATTACTACGTGATCCAAACCAGAAAAAACCCAGGATCCGTTCAACAAGTATGTGAATAATGCGAAAGTATGAGTCTGATGAGTGAAAATCCCAGGCCTAACCTAGACCTAACATGCGTTATCCTCAAAAATATTGATCGAAACCTGGTTTAATCGACTGTTTCAGTGTGGTACCACATTACTATGCGATCCAAACCAGAAAATAACACAGGATCTGTCAAACGAGTATGTGAAGTGTGCGAAAGTATGAGCCTGATGAGAGCAAATCCCAGACCTAACCTAGACCTAACATGAATTATTCTCTAAAATATTGATCGAAACCAGGTTTAATTGACTGTTTCAGTGTGGTACCACATTACTACGTGATCCAAACCAGAAAAAGCCCAGGATCAGTTCGACAAGTATGTGAAAAACGCGAAAGTATGAGCCTGATGAGGGCGAATCCCAGACCGATGCCAGACCTAACTTGCGTTATCCTCTAAAATATTGATCGAAACCAGGTTTAATTGACTGTTTCAGCGTGGTACCACATTACTACGTGATACAATCCAGAAACAGCCCAGGATCTAGCCATGAAGTATGAGAAATATGCGAAAGTATGAGCCTGATGAGGGCAAATCTTAGACTTAACCCAAACCTAACATGCGTTATCCTCTAAAATATTTATCAAGATCAGGTTTAATCGAATGTTTCAGTGTGGTACCACATTACTACGTGAACCAAACCAGAAAAAACCCAGGATCCGTTCAACAAGTATGTGAAGAATGCGAAAGTATGAGTCTGATGAGTGAAAATCCCAGGGCTAACCTAGACCTAACATGCGTTATCCTCTAAAATATTGATCCAAACCAGGTTTAATGGACTGTTTCAGTGTGGTACCACTTTACTACGTGATCCAAAGCAGAAAAAACCCTCGATCAGGTCAACATGTATGTTAAAACTGCGAAAGTATGACCCTGATGAGGGCAAATACCAGGCCTAACCTAGACCTAACATGCGTTGTCCTCTAAAATATTGATGGAAACCAGGTTTAATCGACTGTTTCAGCGTGGTGCCACATTACTATGTGATACAATCCAGAAACAGCCCAGGATCTAGCCATGAAGTATGAGAAATATGCGAAAGTATGAGCCTGATGAGGGCAAATCCCAGGCCTAACCTAGACCCAACATGAATTATTCTCTAAAATATTGATCGAAACCTGATTTAATTGACTGTTTCAGTGTTGTACTTCATTACTACGTGGTGCAATCAAGAAAAAGCCCAGGATCTGGCCATCAAGTATAAGAGATATGCGAAAGAATGAGCCTGATGAGAGCATATCCCAGACCTAACCCAGACCTAACATGAATTATTCTGTAAAATATTCATCGAAACCAGGTTTAATTGACTGTTTCAGTGGGGTACCACATTACTACGTGATCCAATCCAGCAATAGCCCAGGATCCGTTCAACAAGTATGTGAAGTATGCGAAAGTATGAGTCTGATGAGTGAAAATCCCAGGCCAAACCCAGACCTAACATGCCTTATCCTATAAAACATTGATGGAAACCAGGTTTAATTGACTGTTTCAGTGTCGTACTTCATTACTACGTGGTACAATCCAGTAAAAACCCAGGATCCGTTCAACAAGTATGTGAAGAATGCGAAAGTAAGAGTCTGATGAGTGAAAATCCCCGGCCTAACCTAGACCTAACGTGCGTTATCCTAAAAAATATTGTTCGAAACCAGGTTTAATCGACTGTTTCAGTGTGGTACCACACTACTACGTGACCCAAACCGGAAAAAACCCAGGATCTAGCCATCAAGTATGAGAAATATGCGAAAGTATGAGCCTGATGAGGGCGAATCCCAGACCTATCCCAGACCTAACTTGCGTTATCCTCAAAAATATTGATGGAAACCAGGTTTAATTGACTGTTTCAGTGTTGCATTTCATTACTACGTGATCCAAACCAGTAAAAACCCAGGATCCGTTCAACAAGTATGTGCAGAATGCGAAAGTATGAGTGTGATGAGTGAAAAACCCCGGCCTAACCTAGACCTAACATGCGTTATCCTCAAATATATTTATCGAAACCTGGTTTAATCGTCTGTTTCAGTGTGGTACCACATTACTATGTGATCCAAATCAGAAAATAACCCAGGATCAGTTCAACGAGTATGTGAAGTGTGCGAAAGTATGAGTCCGGTGAGGGCAAATCCCCGACCTATCCCAGACCTAACATGCGTTGTCCTCTAAAATATTTATCAAGACCAGGTTTAATTGATTGTTTCAGTGTGGTCCCACATTACTACGTGATCCAAACCAGAAAAAACCCAGGATCCGTTCAACAAGTATGTGAAGAATGCGAAAGTATGAGTCTGATGAGTGAAAATCACAGACCTAACCTAGACCTAACATGCGTTATCCTCTAAAATATTGATCCAAACCAGGTTTAATGGACCGTTTCAGTGTGGTACCACACTACTACGTGATCCAAACCAGAAAAAACCCAGGATCTGTTCAACAAGTATGTGAAAATCACGAAAGTATGAGCCTGATGAGGGCAAATCCCAGACCTATGCAAGACCTAACTTGCGTTGTCCTCTAAGATATTGATGGAAACCATGTTTAATCGACTGTTTCAGTGTTGTACTTCATTACTACGTGATGCAAACCAGAAAAAGCGCAGGATCTAGCCATGAAGTATGAGAAATATGCGAAAGTATGAGCCCGACGAGGGAAAATCCTAGACCTAACCAAACCTAACATGCGTTATCCTCTAAAATATTGATCCAAACCAGGTTTAATTGACTGTTTCAGCGTGGTACCGCATTACTACGTGATACAATCCAGAAACAGCCCAGGATATAGCCATGAAGTATGAGAAATATGCGAAAGTATGAGCCTGATGAGGGCAAATCCTAGACCTAACCCAGACCTAACATGCGTTGTCCTCTAAAATATTTATCAAGACCAGGTTTAATTGATTGTTTCAGTATGGTCCCACATTACTACGTGATCCAAACCAGAAAAAACCCAGGATCGGTTCAACAAGTATGTGAAGAATGCGAAAGTATGAGTCTGATGAGTGAAAATCCCAGGCCTAACCTAGACCTAACATGCGATATCCTCAAAAATATTGATCGAAACCTGGTTTAATCGACTGTTTCAGTGTGGTACCACATTACTATGTGATCCAAACCAGAAAATAACCCAGGATCTGTTCAACGAGTATGTGAAGTGTGCGAAAGTATGAGTCTGATGAGGGCAAATCCCAGACCTATCCCAGACCAAACTTGCGTTATCCTCTAAAATATTTATCAAGACCAGGTTTAATTGATTGTTTCAGTGTGGTCCCACATTACTACGTGATCCAAACCAGAAAAAACCCAGGATCCGTTCAACAAGTATGTGAAGAATGCGAAAGTATGAGTCTGATGAGTGAAAATCCCAGGCCTATCCCAGACCAAACTTGCGTTATGCTCTGAAATATTGATCGAAACCAGGTTTAATCGACTGTTTCAGTGTGGTACCACATTGCTACGTGATCCAAACCAGAAAAAACCCAGGATCAGTTCAACAAGTATGTGAAAAACGCGAAAGTATGAGTCTGATGAGGGATAATCCCAGACCTATCCCAGACCTAACTTGCGTTATCCGCTAAAATAGTGATCGAAACCAGGTTTAATTGACTGTTTTAGTTGTGGTACCACTTTACTACGTGATCCAAAGCAGAAAAAACTCTTGATCAGGTCAACATGCATGTTAAAACTGCGAAAGTATGACTCTGATGAGGGCAAATCCCAGGCCTAACCTAGACCTAACATGCGTTATCTCCTAAAATATTGAGCGAAACCAGGTTTAATTGACTGTTTCAGTGTGGTACCACATTACTACGTGATCCAATCCAGGAATAGCCCAGGATCTAGCCATGAAGTATGAGAAATATGCGAAAGTATGAGCCTGATGAGGGCAAATCCTAGACCTAACCCAGAACTAACATGCGTTGTCCTCTAAAATATTTATCAAGACCAGGTTTAATTGATTGTTTCAGTGTGGTCCAAAATTACTACGTGATCCAAACCAGAAAAAACCCAGGATCCGTTCAACAAGTATGTGAAGAATGCGAAAGTATGAGTCTGAAGAGTGAAAATCCCAGGCCTAACCTAGACCTAACATGCGTTATCCTCAAAAATATTGATCGAAACCTGGTTTAATTGACTGTTTCAGTGTTGTACTTCATTACTACGTGATGCAAACCAGAAAAAACCCAGGATCCGTTCAACAAGTATGTGAAGAATGCGAAGGTATGAGTCTGATGAGTGAAAATCCCAGGCCTAGACCTAACACGCGTTATCCTCAAAAATATTGATCGAAACCTGGTTTAATCGACTGTTTCAGTGTGGTACCACATTACTATGTGATCCAAACCAGAAAATAACCCAGGATCTGTTCTACGAGTATGTGGAGTGTGCGAAAGTATGGGTCTGATGAGGGCAAATCCCAGACCTATCCCAGACCTAACATGCGTTATCCTGTAAAATATTTATCAAGACCAGGTTTAATTGATTGTTTCAGTGTGGTCCCACATTACTACGTGATCCAAACCAGAAAAAACCCAGGATCCGTTCAACAAGTATGTGAAGAATGCGAAAGTATGAGTCTGAAGAGTGAAAATCCCAGACCTAACCTAGACCGAACATACGTTATCCTCTAAAATATTGATCCAAACCAGGTTTAATGGACTGTTTCAGTGTGGTACCACACTACTACGTGATCCAAACCAGAAAAAACCCAGGATCTGTTCAACAAGTATGTGAAAAACGCGAAAGTATGAGCCTGATGAGGGCAAATCCCAGACCTATCTCAGACCAAACTTGCGTTATCCTCCAAAATATTGATCGAAACCAGGTTTAATCGACTGTTTCAGTGTGGTACCACATTGCTACGTGACCCAAACCAGAAAAAACCCAGGATCCGTTCAACAAGTATGTGAAGAACGCGAAAGTATGAGTCTGATGAGTGAAAATCCCAGGCCTAACCTAGACCTAACATGCGTTATCCTCAAAATTATTAATCGAAACCTGGTTTAATCGACTGTTTGAGTGTGGTACCACATTACTACGTGACCCAAACCAGAAAAAACCCAGGATCCGTTCAACAAGTATGTGAAGAACGCGAAAGTATGAGTCTGATGAGTGAAAATCCCAGGCCTAACCTAGACCTAACATACGTTATCCTCAAAAATATTGATCGAAACCTGGTTTAATCGACTGTTTCAGTGTGGTACCACATTACTACATGACCCAAACCAGAAAAAACCCAGGATCCGTTCAACAAGTATGTGAAGAACGCGAAAGTATGAGTCTGATGAGTGAAAATCCCAGGCCTAACCTAGACCTAACATGCGTTATCCTCAAAATTATTAATCGAAACCTGGTTTAATCGACTGTTTCAGTGTGGTACCACATTACTACGTGACCCAAACCAGAAAAAACCCAGGATCTGTTCAACAAGTATGTGAAAAACGCGAAAGTATGAGCCTGATGAGGGCAAATCCCAGACCTATCCCAGACCAAACTTGCGTTATCCTCTAAAATATTGATCGAAACCAGGTTTAATCGACCGTTTCAGTGTGGTACCACATTGCTACGTGATCCAAACCAGAAAAAACCCAGGATCAGTTCAACAAGTACGTGAAAAACGCGAAAGTATGACCCTGATGAGGGTGAATCCCAGACCTATCCCAGATCTAACTTGCGTTATCCTCTAAAATATTGATCGACACCAGGTTTAATTGACTGTTTCAGCGTGGTACCGCATTACTACGTGATACAATCCAGAAACAGCCCAGGATCTAGCCATGAAGTATGAGAAATATGCGAAAGTATGAGCCTGATGAGGGAAAATCCTAGACCTAACCAAACCTAACATGCGTTATCCTCTAAAATATTGATCCAAACCAGGTTTAATGGACTGCTTCAGTGTGGTACCACTTTACTACGTGATGCAAACCAGAAAAAACACAGGATCAGTTCAACAAGTACGTGAAAAACGCGAAAGTATGAGCCTGATGAGGGCGAATCCCAGACCTATCCCAGACCTAACTTGCGTTATCCTCTAAAATATTGATCGAAACCAGGTTTAATTGACTGTTTCAGCGTGGTACCGCATTACTACGTGATACAATCCAGAAACAGCCCAGGATCTAGCCATGAAGTATGAGAAATATGCGAAAGTATGAGCCTGATGAGTGCAAATCCTAGACCTAACCTAGACCTAACATGAATTATTCTCTAAAATATTGATCGAAACCAGGTTTAATTGACTGTTTCAGCGTGGTACCACATTACTACGTGATACAATCCAGAAATAGCCCAGGATCTAGCCATGAAGTATGAGAAATATGCGAAAGTATGAGCCTGATGAGGGCACCCTAGACGTAACCCAGACCTAACATACGTTATCCTCTAAAAAATTTATCAAGACAAGGTTTAATTGAATGTTTCAGTGTGGTACCACATTACTACGTGAACCAAACCGGAAAAAACCCAGGATCCGTTCAACAAGTATGTGAAGAATGCGAAAGTATGAGTCTGATCAGTGAAAATCCCAGGCCTAACCTAGACCTAACATGCGTTATCCTCTAAAATATTGATCGAAACCAGGTTTAATGGACTGTTTCAGTGTGGTACCACATTACTATGTGATCCAAACCAGAAAATAACCCAGGATCTGTTCAACGAGTATGTGAAGTGTGCGAAAGTATGTGTCTGATGAGGGCAAATCCCAGACCTATCCCAGACCTAACTTGCGTTATCCTCAAAAATATTGATCGAAACCAGGTTTAATCGACTGTTTCAGTGTGGTACCACATTACTACGTGATCCAAACCAGAAATAACCCAGGATCAGTTCAACAAGTATGTGAAAAACGCGAAAGTATGAGCCTGATGAGGGCGAATCCCAGACCTATCTCAGACCTAACTTGCGTTATCCTCTAAAATATTGATCGAAACCAGGTTAAATGGACTGTTTCAGCGTGGTACCACATTACTACGTGATACAATCCAGAAATAGCCCAGGATCTAGCCATGAAGTATGAGAAATATGCGAAAGTATGAGCCTGATGAGGGCAAATCCTAGACGTAACCCAGACCTAACATACGTTATCCTCTAAAATATTTATCAAGACCAGGTTTAATTGAATGTTTCAGTGTGGTACCACATTACTACGTGAACCAAACCAGAAAAAACCCAGGATCCGTTCAACAAGTATGTGAAGAATGCGAAGCTGTGAGTCTGATGAGTGAAAATCTCAGGCCTAACCTAGACCTAACATGAATTATTCTCTAAAATATTGATCGAAACCAGGTTTAATGGACTGTTTCAGTGTGGTACCACACTACTACGTGATCCAATGTAGAAAAAACCCTCGATCAGGTCAACATGTATGTTAAAACTGCGAAAGTATGACCCTGATTAGGGCAAATCCCAGACCTATCCCAGACCTAACTTGTGTTGTCCTCTAAAATATTGATCGAAACCAGGTTTAATTGACTGTTTCAGCGTGGTACCACATTACTACGTGATACAATCCAGAAATAGCCCAGGATCTAGCCATCAAGTATGAGAAATATGCGAAAGTATGACCCTGAAGAGGGCAAATCCCAGACTTATCCCAGACCTAACTTGTGTTGTCCTCTAAAATATTGATCGAAACCAGTATGAGCCTGATAAGGGCGAATCCCAGACCTATCTCAGACCTAACTTGCGTTATCCTCTAAAATATTGATCGAAACCAGGTTTAATGGACTGTTTCAGTGTGGTACCACATTACTACGTGATCCAAATCAGAAAAAACCCAGGATCTGTTCAACAAGTATGTGAGAAACGCGAAGGTATGAGCCTGATGAGGGCAAATCCTAGACCTAACCCAGACCTAACATGCGATATCCTCTAAAATATTGATCGAAACCAGGTTTAATGGACTGTTTCAGTGTGGTACCACACTACTACGTGATCCAAACCAGAAAAAACCCAGGATCTGTTCAACAGGTATGTGAAAAACGCGAAAGTATGAGCCTGATGAGGGCAAATCCCAGACCTATCCCAGACCTAACTTCCGTTATCCTCTAAAATATTGATCGAAACCAGGTTTAATTGACTGTTTCAGTGTGGTACCACATTACTACGTGATCCAATCCAGAAATAGCCCAGAATCTAGCCATGAAGTATGAGAAATATGCGAAAGTATGACCCTGATGAGGGCAAATCCCAGACCTATCCCAGACCTAACTTGCGTTGTGCTCTAAAATATTGATCGAAGCGAGTATGAGCCTGATGAGGGCAAATCCCAGACCTATCCCAGACCTAACTTGCGTTATCCTCAATAATATTGATCGAAACCAGGTTTAATCGACAGTTTCAGTGTGGTACCACAATACTACGTGATCCAAACCAGAAGAAAATCCAGGATCTAGCCATGAAGTATGAGAAATATGCGAAAGTATGAGCCTGATGAGGGCAAATCCTAGACGTAACCCAGACCTAACATACGTTATCCTCTAAAATGTTTATCAAGACCAGGTTTAATTGAATGTTTCAGTGTGGTACCACATTATTACGCGAACCAAACCGGAAGAAACCCAGGATCTGTTCAACAAGTATGTGAAGAATGCGAAAGTATGAGTCTGATCAGAGAAAATCCCAGGCCTAACCTAGACCTAGCATGCGTTATCCTCAATAATATTGATCGAAACCAGGTTTAATCGACAGTTTCAGTGTGGTACCACAATACTACGTGATCCAAACCAGAAAAAAATCCAGGATCTGTTCAACGAGTATGTGAAGTGTGCGAAAGTATGAGTCTGATGAGGGCAAATCTCTGACCTATCCCAGACCTAACATGCGTTATCCTCTAAAATATTTATCAAGACCAGGTTTAATTGATTGTTTCAGTGTGGTCCCACATTACTACGTGATCCAAACCAGGAAAAACCCAGGATCCGTTCAACAAGTATGTGAAGAATGCGAAGGTATGAGTCTGATTTGTGAAAATCCCAGGCCTAACCCAGACCTAACACGCGTTATCCTCAAAAATATTGATCGAAACCAGGTTTAATTGACTGTTTCAGTGTGGTACCACATTACTACGTGATCCAAATCAGAAAAAACCCAGGATCTGTTCAACAAGTATGTGAGAAACGCGAAGGTATGAGCCTGATGAGGGCAAATCCTAGACCTAACCCAGACCTAACATGCGATATCCTCTAAAATATTGATCGAAACCAGGTTTAATGGACTGTTTCAGTGTGGTACCACATTACTACGTGAACCAAACCAGAAAAAACACAGGAGCCGTTCAACAAGTATGTGAAGAATGCGAAAGTATGAGTCTGATGAGTGAAAATCCACGGCCTAACCTGGACCTAACATGCGCTATCCTCTAAAATATTGATCGAAACCAGGTTTAATTGACTGTTTCAGCGTGGTACCACATTACTACGTGATACAATCCAGAAATAGCCCAGGATCTAGCCATGAAGTATGAGAAATATGCGAAAGTATGAGCCTGATGAGGGCACCCTACACGTAACCCAGACCTAACATACGTTATCCTCTAAAAAATTTATCAAGACAAGGTTTAATTGAATGTTTCAGTGTGGTACCACATTACTACGTGAACCAAACCGGAAAAAACCCAGGATCCGATCAACAAGTATGTGAAGTATGCGAAAGTATGAGTCTGATGAGCGCAAATCCCAGGCCTAACCCAGACCTAACACGCGTTATCCTCTAAAACATTGATCGAAACCAGGTTTAATGGACTGTTTCAGTGTGGTACCACACTACTACGTGATCCAAACCAGAAAAAAACCCAGGATCCGTTCAACAAGTATGTGAAGAATGCGAAAGTATGAGTCTGATGAGTGAAAATCCTCGGCCTAACCTAGACCTAACATGCGTTATCCTCAAAAATATTGATCGAAACCAGGTTTAATGGACTGTTTCAGTGTGGTACCACATTACTACGTGATCCAAATCAGAAAAAACCCAGGATCTGTTCAACAAGTATGTGAGAAACGCGAAGGTATGAGCCTGATGAGGGCAAATCCTAGACCTAACCCAGACCTAACATGCTATATCCTCTAAAATATTGATCGAAACCAGTATGAGCCTGATAAGAGCGAATCCCAGACCTATCCCAGACCTAACTTGCGTTATCCTCTAAAATATTGATCGAAACCAGGTTTAAGTGACTGTTTCAGCGTGGTACCACATTACTACGTGATACAATCCAGAAATAGCCCAGGATCTGTTCAACAAGTATGTGAAAAATGCGAAAGTATGATCCTGATGAGGGCAAATCCCAGACCTATCCCAGACCTAACTTGGGTTGTCCTCTAAAATATTGATCGAAACCAGGTTTAATGGACTGTTCCAGTGTGGTACCACATTACTACGTGATGCAATCCAGAAAAAGACCAGGATCTAGCCATCAAGTATGAGAAATATGCGAAAGAATGAGCCTGATGGGAGCAAATGCCAGACCTAACCTAGACCTAACATAAATTATTCTCTAAAATATTGATCGAAACCAGGTTTAATGGACTGTTTCAGTGTGGTACCACACTACTACGTGATCCAAACCAGAAAAAACCCAGGATCTGTTCAACAGGTATGTGAAAAACGCGAAAGTATGAGTCTGATCAGAGAAAATCCCAGGCCTAACCTAGACCTAACATGCGTTATCCTCAATAATATTGATCGAAACCAGGTTTAATCGACAGTTTCAGTGTGGTACCACAATACTACGTGATCCAAACCAGAAAAAAATCCAGGATCTGTTCAACGAGTATGTGAAGTGTGCGAAAGTATGAGTCTGATGAGGGCAAATCTCTGACCTATCCCAGACCTAGCTTGCGTTATCCTCTAAAATATTGATAGAAACCAGGTTTAATTGACTGTTTTATTTGTGGTACCACTTTACTACGTGATCCAAAGCAGAAAAAACCCTCGATCAGGTCAACATGCATGTTAAAATTGCGAAAGTATGACCCTGATGAGGGCAAATCCCAGGCCTAACATGCGTTATCTTCTAAAATATTGAACGAAACCAGGTTTAATGGACTGTTTCAGTGTGGTACCACATTACTACGTGATCCAAACCAGAAAGAACCCAGGATCAGTTCAACAAGTATGTGAAAAACGCGAAAGTATGAGCCTGATGAGGGCAAATCCCAGACCTATCCCAGACCGAACATGCGTTATCCTCTAAAATATTGATCGAAACCAGGTTTAATGGACTGTTTCAGTGTGGTACCACATTACTACGTGATCCAAACAAGAAAAAACCCAGGATCAGTTCAACAAGTATGTGAAAAACGCGAAAGTATGAGCCTGATGAGGGCGAATCCCAGACCTATCTCAGACCTAACTTGCGTTATCCTCTAAAATATTCATCGAAACCAGGTTTAATTGACTGTTTCAGCGTGGTACCACATTACTACGTGATACAATCCAGAAATAGCCCAGGATCTAGCCATCAAGTATGAGAAATATGCGAAAGTATGACCCTGAAGAGGGCAAATCCCAGACCTATCCCAGACCTAACTTGTGTTGTCCTCTAAAATATTGATCGAAACCAGTATGGGCCTGATAAGGGCGAATCCCAGACCTATCTCAGACCTAACTTGCGTTATCCTCTAAAATATTGATCGAAACCAGGTTTAATTGACTGTTTCAGCGTGGTACCACATTACTACGTGATACAATCCAGAAATAGCCCAGGATCTGTTCAACAAGTATGTGAAAAATGCGAAAGTATGATCCTGATGGGGGCAAATCCCAGACCTATCCCAGACCTAACTTGGGTTGTCCTCTAAAATATTGATCGAAACCAGGTTTAATTGACTGTTTCAGTGTGGTACCTCATTACTACGTGATGCAATCCAGAAAAAGACCAGGATCTAGCCATCAAGTATGAGAAATATGCGAAAGAATGAGCCTGATGGGAGTAAATCCCAGACCTAACCTAGACCAAACATGGATTATTCTCTAAAATATTGATCGAAACCAGGTTTAATTGACTGTTTCAGTGTGGTACCACATTACTACGTGATCCAAAGCAGAAAAAACCCTCGATCAGGTCAACATGCATGTTAAAACTGCGAAAGTATGACCCTGATGAGGGCAAATCCCAGGCCAAACCTATACCTAACATGCGTTATCTTCTAAAATATTGAGCGAAACCAGGTTTAATGGACTGTTTCAGTGTGGTACCACATTACTACGTGAACCAAACCAGAAAAAACCCAGGATCAGTTCAAGAAGTATGTGAAAAACGCGAAGGTATGAGCCTGATAAAGGCGAATCCCAGACCGATCCCAGACCTAACTTGCGTTATCCTCTAAAATATTGATCGAAACCAGGTTTAATTGACTGTTTCAGCGTGGTATCACGTTACTACGTGATACAATCCTGAAACAGCGCAGGATCTAGCCATGAAGTATGAGAAATATGCGAAAGTATGAGCCTGACGAGGGCAAATCCTAGACCTAACCCAAACTTAACATGCGTTATCCTCTAAAATATTGATCCAAACCAGGTTTAATGGACAGCATCAGTGTGATACCACTTTACTACGTGATCCAAAGCAGAAAAAACCCTCGATCAGGTCAACATGTATGTTAAAACTGCGAAAGTATGACCCTGATGAGGGCAAATCCCAGGCCTAACCTAGACCTAGCATGCGTTGTCCTCTAAAATATTGATGGAAACTTGGTTTAATTGACTGTTTCAGTGTTGTACTTCATTACTACGTGATGCAATCCAGAAAAAGCCCATGATCTAGCCATCAAGTATGAGAAATATGCGAAAGAATGAGCCTGATGAGAGCAAATCCCAGACCTAACCTAGACCTAACATGGATTATTCTCTAAGATATTGATCGAAACCAGGTTTAATTGACTGTTTCAGTGTGGTACCACATTACTACGTGATCCAAACCAGTAAAACCCCAGGATCCGTTCAACAAGTATGAGAAGAATGCGAAAGTATGAGTCTGATGAGTGAAAATCCTCGGCCTAACCTAGACCTAACATGCGTTATCCTCAAAAATATTGATCGAAACCAGGTTTAATGGACAGTTTCAGTGTGGTACCACACTACTACGTGATCCAAACCAGAAAAAAACCCAGGATCTGTTCAACTAGTATGTGAAAAACGCGAAAGTATGAGCCTGATGAGGGCAAATCCCAGACCGATCCCAGACCTAACTTGCGTTATCCTCTAAAATATTGATCGAAACCAGGTTTAATTGACTGTTTCAGCGTGGTACCATGTTACTACGTGATACAATCCTGAAACAGCCCAGGATCTAGCCATGAAGTATGAGAAATATGCCAAAGTATGAGCCTGACGAGGGCAAATCCTAGACCTAACCCAAACCTAACATGCGTTATCCTCTAAAATATTGATCCAAACCAGGTTTAATCGACTGTTTCAGTGTGGTACCACACTACTACGTGACCCAAACCAGAAAAATCCCAGTATCTGTTCAACAAGTATGTGAAAAACGCGAAAGTATGAGCCTGATGAGGGCAAATCCCAGACCTATCCCAGACCTAACTTACGTTATCCTCAAAAATATTGATCGAAACCTGGTTTAATCGACTGTTTCAGTGTGGTACCACATTACTAAGTGATCCAAACCAGACAAAACCCAGGATCCGTTCAACAAGTATGTGAAGAATGCGACAGTATGAGTCTGATTAGTGAAAATCCCAGACCTAACCTAGACCTAACATGCGTTATTCTCTAAAATGTTGGTCGAAACCAGGTTTAATTGACTGTTTCAGTGTGGTCCCACATTACTACGTGATCCAAACCAGAAAAAACCCAGGATCCGTTCAACAAGTATGTGAAGAATGCGAAAGTATGAGTCTGATGAGTGAAAATGCCAGGCCTAACCTAGACCTAACATGCGTTATCCTCAAAAATATTGATCGAAACCTGGTTTAATCGACTGTTTCAGTGTGGTACCACATTACTATGTGATCCAAACCAGAAAATAACCCAAGATCTGTTCAACGAGTATGTGAAGTGTGCGAAAGTATGAGTCTGATGAGGTCAAATCCCAGACCAATACCAGACTTAACTTGCGTTATCCTCGAAAATATTGATCGAAACAAGGTTTAATGGACTGTTTCAGTGTGGTACCACATTACTACGTGATCCAAACCTGAAAAAACCCAGGTTCAGTTCAACAAGTATGAGAAGAATGCGAAAGTATGAGTCTGATGAGTGAAAATCCCAGGGCAAACCAAGACCTAACATGCGTTATCCTCTAAAATACTGGTCGAAACCAGGTTTAATTGACTGTTTCAGTGTTGTACTTCATTACTACGTGATCCAATCCAGAAATAGCCCAGGATCTAGCCATGAAGTATGAGAAATATGCGAAAGTATGAGCCTGACGAGGGCAAATCCTAGACCTAACCCAGACCTAACATGCGTTATCCTCTAAAATATTTATCAAGACCAGGTTTAATTGATTGTGTCAGTGTGGTCCCACATTACTACGTGATCCAAACCAGAAAAAAACCCCAAAACCATTCAACAAGTATGTGAAGAATGCGAAAGTATGAGTCTGATGAGTGAAAATCCCAGGGCTAACCTAGACCTAACATGCGTTATCCTCTAAAATATTGATCCAAACCAGGTTTAACGGACTGTTTCAGTGTGGTACCACATTACTACGTGATCCAAACCAGAAAAAACCCAGGATCCGTCCAACAAGTATGTGAAGAATGCGAAAGTATGAGTCTGATGAGTGAAAATCCCAGACCTAACCTAGACCTAACATGCGTTATCCTCCAAAATATTGATCCATACCAGGTTTAATGGACTGTTTCAGTGTAGTACCACATTACTATGTGATCCAAACCTGAAAATAACCCAGGATCTGTTCAACGAGTATGTGAAGTGTGCGAAAGTATGAGTATGATGAGGTCAAATCCCAGACCAATCCCAGACTTAACTTGCGTTATCCTCTAAGATATTGATCGAAACCAGGTTTAGTCGATTGTTTCAGTGTGGTACCACATTACTACGTGATCCAAACCAGAAAATAACCCAAGATCTGTTCAACGAGTATGTGAAGTGTGCGAAAGTATGAGTCTGATGAGGTCAAATCCCAGACCAATACCAGACTTAACTTGCGTTATCCTCTAAAATATTGATCGAAACAAGGTTTAATGGACTGTTTCAGTGTGGTACCACATTACTACGTGATCCAAACCTGAAAAAACCCAGGTTTAGTTCAACAAGTATGAGAAGAATGCGAAAGTATGAGTCTGATGAGTGAAAATCCCAGGGCTAACCTAGACCTAACATGCGTTATCCTCTAAAATATTGATCCAAAGCAGGTTTAATGGACTGTTTCAGTGTGGTACCACACTACTACGTGATACAAACCAGAAAAAACCAAGGATCTGTTCAACAAGTATGTGAAAAACGCGAAAGTATGAGCCTGATGAGGGCGAATCCCAGACCAATGCCAGACCTAACTTGCGATATCCTCTAAAATATTGATCGAAACCAGGTTTAATTGACTGTTTTATTGTGGTACCACTCTACTACGTGATCCAAATCAGAAAAAACCCAGGATCCGTTCAACAACTATGTGAAGAATGCGATAGTATGAGTCTGATGAGTGAAAATCCCAGGCCTAACCTAGACCTAACATGCGTTATCCTCAAAAATATTGATCGAAACCTGGTTTAATCGACTGTTTCAGTGTGGTACCACATTACTATGTGATCCAAACCAGAAAATAACCCAAGATCTGTTCAACGAGTATGTGAAGTGTGCGAAAGTATGAGTCTGATGAGGTCAAATCCCAGACCAATACCAGACTTAACTTGCGTTATCCTCTAAAATATTGATCGAAACAAGGTTTAATGGACTGTTTCAGTGTGGTACCACATTACTACGTGATCCAAACCTGAAAAAACCCAGGTTTAGTTCAACAAGTATGAGAAGAATGCGAAAGTATGAGTCTGATGAGTGAAAATCCCAGGGCTAACCTAGACCTAACATGCGTTATCCTCTAAAATACTGGTCGAAACCAGGTTTAATTGACTGTTTCAGTGTTCTACTTCATTACTACGTGATCCAATCCAGAAATAGCTCAGGATCTAGCCATGAAGTATGAGAAATATGCGAAAGTATGAGCCTGACGAGGGCAAACCTAGACCTAACCCAGACCTAACATGCGTTATCCTCTAAAATATTTATCAAGACCAGGTTTAATTGATTGTTTCAGTGTGGTCCCACATTACTACGTGATCCAAACCAGAAAAAACCCCCAAAACCATTCAACAAGTATGTGAAGAATGCGAAAGTATGAGTCTGATGAGGGCAAATCCCAGACCTATCCCAGACCTAACATGCGTTGTCCTCTAAGATATTCATGGAAACCAGGTTCAATTCACTGTTTCAGTGTGGTCCCACATTACTACGTGATCCAATCCAGAAAAAGCCCAGGATCTAGCCGTCAAGTATGAGTAATATGCGAAAGAATGAGCCTGATGAGAGTAAATCCCAGACCTAACCTAGACCTCACATGAATTATTCTCTATAATATTGATCGACCATGAATTATTCTCTATAATATTGATACCAGGTGTAATTGACTGTTTCAGTGTGGTCCCACATTACTACGTGATCTAAACGAGAAAAAACCCAGGATCCGTTCAACAAGTATGTGAAGAATGCGATAGTATGAGTCTGATGAGTGAAAATCCCAGGCCTAACCTAGACCTAAACATGCGTTATCCTGAATAATATTGATCGAAACCAGGTTTAATCGACTGTTTCAGTGTGGTACCACATTACTACGTGATCCAAAGCAGAAAAAAACCCAGGATCTGATCAACGAGTATGTGAAGTGTGCGAAAGTATAAGTCTGATGAGGGCTAATCCCAGACCTATCCCAGACCTAACATGCGTTATCCTCAAAAATATTGATCGAAACCTGGTTTAATCGACTGTTTCAGTGTGGTACCACATTACTAAGTGATCCAAACCAGACAAAACCCAGGATCCGTTCAACAAGTATGTGAAGTATGCGAAAGTATGAGTCTGATTAGTGAAAATCCCAGACCTAACCTAGACCTAACATGCGTTATTCTCTAAAATGTTGGTCGAAACCAGGTTTAATTGACTGTTTCAGTGTGGTCCCACATTACTACGTGATCCAAACCAGAAAAAACCCAGGATCCGTTCAACAAGTATGTGAAGAATGCGAAAGTATGAGTCTGATGAGTGAAAATCCCAGGCCTAACCTAGACCTAACATGCGTTATCCTCAAAAATATTGATCGAAACCTGGTTTAATCGACTGTTTCAGTGTGGTACCACATTACTATGTGATCCAAACCAGAAAATAACCCAAGATCTGTTCAACGAGTATGTGAAGTGTGCGAAAGTATGAGTCTGATGAGGTCAAATTCCAGACCAATACCAGACTTAACTTGCGTTATCCTCGAAAATATTGATCGAAACAAGGTTTAATGGACTGTTTCAGTGTGGTACCACATTACTATGTGATCCAAACCAGAGAATAACCCAGGATCTGTTCAACGAGTATGTGAAGGGTGCGAAAGTATGAGTCTGACGAGGTCAAATCCTAGACCTAACCCAGACCTAACATGCGTTATCCTCTAAAATATTTATCAAGACCAGGTTTAATTGAATGTTTCAGTGTGGTACCACATTACTACGTGATGCAATCCAGAAAAAGCCCAGGATCTAGCCATCAAGTTTGAGAAATATGCAAAAGAATAAGCTTGAAGGGGGCAAATCCTAGACCTAACCCTAAAATATTGATCGCAACCAGGTTTAATGGACTGTTTCAGTGTGGTACCACACTACAACGTGATCCAAACCAGAAAAAACCCAGGATCTGTTCAACAAGTATGTGAAAAACGCGAAAGTATGAGTCTGATGAGATCAAATCCCAGACCTATCCCAGACTTAACTTGCGTTATCCTCTAAAATATTGATCGAAACCAGGTTTAATCGACTGTTTCAGCGTGGTACCACATTACTACGTGATACAATCCAGGAACAGCCCAGGATCTAGCCATGAAGTATGAGAAATATGCGAAAGTATGAGCCAGATGAGGGCAAATCCTAGACCTAACCCAAACCTAACATGCGTTATCCTCTAAAATATTTATCAAGACCAGGTTTAATTGAATGTTTCAGTGTGGTACCACATTACTATGTGATCCAAACCAGAAAATAACCCAGGATCTGTTCAACGAGTATGTGAAGGGTGCGAAAGTATGAGTCTGACGAGGTCAAATCCCAGACCTATCCCAGACCTAACTTGCGTTATCCTCTAAAATATTGATCGAAACCAGGTTTAATGGACTGTTTCAGAGTGGCACCACTTTACTACGTGATCCAAAGCTGGAAAAACCCTCGATCAGGCCAACATGTATGTTAAAACTGCGAAAGTATGACCCTGATGAGGGCAAATCCCAGGCCTAACCTACACCTAATATGCGTTGTCCTCTAAAATATTGATGGAAACCAGGTTTAATTGACTGTTTCAGTGTTGTTCTTCATTACTACGTTATGCAATCCAGAAAAAGCCCAGGATCTAGCCATCAAGTATGAGAAATATGCGAAACAATGAGCCTGAAAAGAGCAAATACCAGACCTAACCTAGACCTAACATGAATTAGTCTCTAAAATACTGATCGAAACCAGGTTTAATTGACTGTCTCAGTGTGGTCCCACATTACTACGTGATCCAAACCAGAAAAAACCCAGGATCCGTTCAACAAGCATGTGAAGAATGCGAAAGTATGAGCCTGATGAGGGCAAATCCTAGAGCTAACCCAGACCTAACATGCGTTATCCTCAAAAATATTGATCGAAACCAGATTTAATTGACTGCTTCAGTGTGGTACCACATTACTACGTGATCAATACCAGAAACAGCCCAGGATCTAGCCATGAAGTATGAGAAATATGCGAAAGTATGAGCCTGATGAGGGCAAATCCTAGACCTAACCCAAACCTAACATGCGTTATCCTCTAAAATATTTACCAAGACCAGGTTTAATTGAATGTTTCAGTGTGGTACCACATTACTACGTGATCCAATCCAGAAATAGCCCAGGATCTAGCCATGAAGTATCAGAAATATGCGAAAGTATGAGCCTGACGAGAGCAAATCCTAGACCTAACCCAGACCTAAGATGGGTTATCCTCTAAAATATTGATCGAAACCAGATTTAATTGACTGCTTCAGTGTGGTACCACATTACTACGTGATGCAAACCAGAAAAAACCCAGGCTCCGTTCAACAAGTATGTGAAGAATGCGAAAGTATGAGCCTGATGAGGGCAAATCCTAGAGCTAACCCAGACCTAACATGCGTTATCCTCAAAAATATTGATCGCAACCAGGTTTAATGGACTGTTTCAGTGTGGTACCACACTACTACGTGATCCAAACCAGAAGAAACCCAGGATCTGTTCAACAAGTATGTGAAAAACGCGAAAGTATGAGTCTGATGAGGTCAAATTCCAGACCTATCCCAGACTTAACTTGCGTTATCCTCTAAAATATTGATCGAAACCGGGTCTAATCGACTGTTTCAGCGTGGTACCACATTACTACGTGATCCAAACCAGAAAAAGCCCAGCATCTAGCCATCAAGTATGAGAAATATGCGAAAGAATGAGCCTGATGAGAGCAAATCCCAGACCTAACCTAGACCTAACATGTATTATTCTCAAAAATATTGATCGAAACCTGGTTTAATTGACTGTTTCAGTGTGGTCCCACATTACTACGTGATCCAAACCAGAAAAAACCCAGGATCCGTACAACAAGTATGCGAACAATGCGAAAGTATGAGCCTGATGAGTGAAAATCCCAGGCCTAACCTAGACCTAACATGCGTTATCCTCAAAAATATTGATCGAAACCTGGTATAATCGACTGTTTCAGTGTGGTACCACATTACTATGTGATCCAAACCAGAAAATAACCTAGGATCTGTTCAACTTGTATGTGAAGTGTGCGAAAGTATGAGTCTGATGAGTGAAATTCCCAGACCTAACCTAGACCTAACATGCGTTATCCTCTAAAATATTGATCCAAACCAGGTTTAATGGACTGTTTCAGTGTGGTACCACACTACTACGTGATCCAAACCAGAAAATAACCCAGGATCTGTTCAAAAAGTATGTGAAAAACGCGAAAGTATGAGCCTGATGAGGGCAAATCCAAGACCTATCCCAGACCTAACTTGCGTTGTCCTCTAAGAGTTTGATGGAAACCAGGTTTAATTGACTGTTTCAGTGTGGTACCACATTACTACGTGATCTAATCCAGAAATAGCCCAGGATCTAGCCATCAAGTATGAGAAATATGCGAAATAATGAGCCTGATGAGAGCAAGTCCCAGACCTAACCTAGACCTAACATGAATTATTCTCTAAAATATTGATCAAAACCAGGTTTAATTGACTGTTTCAGTGTGGTACCACACTACTACGTGATCCAAACCAGAAAAAACCCCGGATCTGTTCAAAAAGTATGTGAAAAACGCGAAAGTATGAGTCTGATGAGATCAAATCCCAGACCTATCCCAGACTTAACTTGCGTTATCCTCTAAAATATTGATCGAAACCAGGTTTAATCGACTGTTTCAGCGTGGTACCACATTACTATGTGATACAATGCAGAAACAGCCCAGGATCTAGCCATGAAGTATGAGAAATATGCGAAAGTAAGAGCCTGATGAGTGAAAATCCCCGGCCTAACCTAGACCTAACATGCGTTATCCTCAAAAATATTGATCCAAACCAGGTTTAATGGACTGTTTCAGTGTGGTACCACCTTACTACGTGATCCAAAGCAGAAAAAACCGTCGATCAGGTCAACATGTATGTTAAAACTGCGAAAGTATGACCCTGATGAGAGCAAATCTCAGGCCTTACCTAGACCTAACTTGCGTTGTCCTCTAAAATATTGATGGAAACCAGGTTTCATTGACTGTTTCAGTGTGGTACTACATTATTACGTGATGCAATCCAGAAAAAGCCCAGGATCTAGCCATCAAGTATGGGAAATATGCGAAAGAATGAGCCTGATGAGAGCAAATCCCAGACCTAACCTAGACCTAACATGCGTTATCCTCTAAAATATTGAGCGAAACCAGGTTTAATGGACTGTTTCAGTGTGGTACCACACTACTTCGTGATCCAAACCAGAAAAAACCCAGGATCTGTTCAACAAGTATGCGAAAAACGCTAAACTGTGAGCGTGATGAGGGCAAATCTTAGACCTAACCCAGACCTAAGATGCGTTATCCTCTAAAATATTTATCCAGACCAGGTTTCATTGAATGTTTCAGTGTGGTACCACTTTACTACGTGATCCAATCCAGAAATAGCCCAGGATCTAGCCATGAAGTATGAGAAATATGCGAAAGTAAGAGCCTGATGAGGGCAAATCCTAGACCTATCCCAGACCTAACTTCCGTTATCCTCTAAAATATTGATCGAAACCAGGTTTAATTGACTGTTTCAGCGTGGTACCACATTACTACGTGATACAATCCAGGAACAGCCCAGGATCTAGCCATGAAGTATGAGAAATATGCGAAAGTATGAGCCTGATGAGGGCAAATCCTAGACCTAACCCAGACCTAACATGCGTTATCCTCTAAAATATTTATCAAGACCAGGTTTAATTGATTGTTTCAGTGTGGTCCCACATTACTACGTGTTCCATGCCTGAAAATACCCAGGATCTGTTCAACATGTATGAGAAATATGCGGAAGAATGAGCCTGATGGGAGCAAATCCCAGACCTAACCTAGACATAACATGAATTATTCTCTAAAATATTGATCGAAACCAGGTTTACTTGACTGTTTCAGTGTGGTCCCACATTACTACGTGATCCAAACCAGAAAAAACCCAGGATCTGTTCAACAAGTATGTGAAAAACGCGAAACTGTGAGCCTGATGAGGGCAAATCTTAGACCTAACCTTGACCTAACATGCGTTATCCTCTAAGATATTTATCCAGACCAGGTTTCATTGAATGTTTCAGTGTGGTACCACTTTACTACGTGATCCAATCCAGAAATAGCCCAGGAGCTAGCCATGAAGTATGAGAAATATGCGAAAGTATGAGCCTGATGAGGGCAAATCCTAGACCTAACCCAGACCTAACATGCGTTATTCTCTAAAATATTTATCAAGACCAGGTTTAATTGAATGTTTCAGTGCGGTACCACATTACTACGTCATCCAAACCAGAAAAAACCCAGGATCCGTTCAACAAGTATGCGAAGAATGCGAAGGTATGAGTCTGATCAGTGAAAATCTCAGGCCTTACCTAGACCTAACTTGCGTTGTCTTCTAAAATATTCATGGAAACCTGGTTTCATTGACTGTTTCAGTGTGGTACTACATTACTACGTGATGCAATCTAGAAAAAGCCCAGGATCTAGCCATCAAGTGTGAGAAATATGCGAAAGAATGAGCCTGATGACAGCAAATCCCAGACCTAACCTAGACCTAACATGCGTTATCCTCTAAAATATTGAGCGAAACCAGGTTTAATGGACTGTTTCAGTGTGGTACCACTTTACTACGTGATCCAATCCCGAAATAGCCCAGGATCTGTTCAACAAGTATGTGAAAAACGCGAAACTGTGAGCCTGATGAGGGCAAATCTTAGACCTAACCTTGACCTAACATGCGATATCCTCTAAGATATTTATCCAGACCAGGTTTCATTGAATGTTTCAGTGTGGTACCACTTTACTACGTGATCCAATCCAGAAATCGCCCAGGAGCTAGCCATGAAATATGAGAAATATGCGAAAGTAAGAGCCTGATGAGGGCAAATCCTAGACCTATCCCAGACCTAACTTCCGTTATCCTCTAAAATATTGATCGAAACCAGGTTTAATTGACTGTTTCAGCGTGGTACCACATTACTACGTGATACAATCCAGAAACAGCCCAGGATCTAGCCATGAAGTATGAGAAATATGCGAAAGTAAGAGCCTGATGAGGGCAAATCCTAGACCTATCCCAGACCTAACTTCCGTTATCCTCTAAAATATTGATCGAAAACAGGTTTAATTGACTGTTTCAGTGTTGCACTTCATTACTAAGTGATGCAATCCAGAAACAGCCCAGGATGTAGCCATCAAGTATGAGAAATATGCGAAAGAATGAGCCTGATGAGGGCAAATCCTAGACCTAACCCAGACCTAACATGAATTATTCTCTAAAATATTGATCGAAACCAGGTTTAATTGACTGTTTCAGTGTTGTACTTTATTACTACGTGATGCAATCCAGAAAAAGCCCAGGATCTAGCCATCAAGTATGAGAAATATGCGAAAGAATGAGCCTGATGAGTGCAAATCCCAGACCTAACCTAGACCTAACATGAATTATTCTCTAAAATATTGATCGAAACCAGGTTTAATTGACTGTTTTAGTGTTGTACTTCATTACTACGTGATGCAATCTAGAAAAAGTCCAGGATCTAGCCATCAAGTATGAGAAATATGCGAAAGAATGAACCTGATGAGAGCAAATCCTTGACCTAACCTAGACCTAACATGAGTTATTCTCTAAAATATTGATCGAAACCTGGTTTAATCGACTGTTTCAGTGTGGTACCACATTACTATGTGATCCAATCCAGAAATAGCCCAGGATCTAGCCATGAAGTATGAGAAATATGCGAAAATATGAGCCTGATGAGAGCAAATCCCAGACCTAACCTAGACCTAACATGAATTATTATGCAATCCAGAAAAAGCCCAGGATCTAGCCATCAAGTATGAGAAATATGCGAAAGAATGAGCCTGATGAGAGCAAATCCCTGACCTAACCTAGACCTAACATGAATTATTCTCTAAAATATTGATCAAAAGTAGGTTTCATTGACTGTTTCAGTGTGGTACCACATTACTACGTGATCCAATCCAGAAATAGCCCAGGATCTAGCCATGAAGTATGAGAAATATGCGAAAATATGAGCCTGATGAGGGCAAATCCTAGACCTAATCCAGACCTAACATGCGTTATTCTCTAAAATATTGATGGAAACCAGGTTTAATTGACAGTTTCAGAGTTGTACTTCATTACTACGTCATGCAATCCAGAAAAAGCCCCGGATCTAGCCATCAAGTATGAGAAATATGCGAAAGAATGAGCCTGATGAGAGCAAATCCCAGACCTAATTTAGACCTAACATGAATTATTCTCTAAAATATTGATCGAAACCAGGTTTAATTGACTGTTTCAGTGTTGTACTTCATTACTACGTGATGCAATCCAGAAAAAGTCCAGGATCTAGCCATCAAGTATGAGAAATATGCGAAAGAATGAACCTGATGAGAGCAAATCCTTGACCTAACCTAGACCTAACATGAATTATTCTCTAATATATTGATCGAAACCTGGTTTAATCGACTGTTTCAGTGTGGTACCACATTACTATGTGATCCAAACCAGAAAATAACCCAGGATCTGTACAAGGAGTATGTGAAGTGTGCGAAATTATGAGTCTGATGAGTGAAAATCCCAGACCTAACCTAGACCTAACATGCGTTATCCTCTAAAATATTGATCCAAACCAGGTTTAATGGACTGTTTCAGTGTGGTACCACACTACTACGTGATCCAAATCAGAAAAAACCCAGGATCTGTTCAACAAGTATGTGAAAAACGCAAAAGTATGAGTCTGATGAGTGAAAATCCCAGGGCTAACCTAGACCTAACATGCGTTCTCCTCTAAAATATTGATCGAAACCAGGTTTAATCGACTGTTTCAGTGTGGTACCACATTACTACGTGATCCAAACCAGAAAAAACCCAGGATCCGTTCAACAAGTATGTGAAGAATGCGAAAGTATGAGTCTGATGAGTGAAAATCCCAGACCTAACCTAGACCTAACATGCGTTATCCTCTAAAATATTGATCCAAACCAGGTTTAATGGACTGTTTCAGTGTGGTACCATACTACTACGTGATCCAAACCAGAAAAAACCCAGGATCTGTTCAACATGTATGTGAAAAACGCGAAAGTATGAGCCTGATGAGGGCAAATCCCAGACCTATCCCAGACCTGATGTGCGTTGTCCTCTAAGATATTGATGGAAACCAGGTTTAATTGACTGTTTCTGTGTTGTACTTCATTACTACGTGATACCATCCAGAAAAAGCCCAGCATCTAGCCATCAAGTATGAGAAATATGCGAAAGAATGAGCCTGATGAGAGCAAATCCCAGACCTAACCTAGACCTAACATGCGTTATCCTCTAAAATATTGATCCAAACCAGGTTTAATGGACTGTTTCAGTGTGGTTCCATACTACTACGTGATCCACACCAGAAAAAACCCAGGATCTGTTCAACATGTATGTGAAAAACGCGAAAGTAGGAGCCTGATGAGGGCAAATCCCAGACCTATCCCAGACCTGACTTGCGTTGTCCTCTAAGATATTGATGGAAACCAGGTTTAATTGACTGTTTCTGTGTTGTACTTCATTACTACGTGATACCATCCAGAAAAAGCCCAGCATCTAGCCATCAAGTATGAGAAATATGCGAAAGAATGAGCCTGATGAGAGCAAATCCCAGACCTAACCTAGACCTAACATGTATTATTCTCAAAAATATTGATCGAAACCACGTTTAATTGACTGTTTCAGTGTGGTCCCACATTACTACGTGATCCAAACCAGAAAAAACCCAGGATCCGTACAACAAGTATGTGAAGAATGCGAAAGTATGAGTCTGATGAGTGAAAATCCCAGACCTAACCTAGACCTAACATGCGTCATCCTCTAAAATATTGATCCAAACCAGGTTTAATGGACTGTTTCAGTGTGGTACCACACTACTACGTGATCCAAACCAGAAAAAACCCAGGATCTGTTCAACAAGTATGTGAAAAACGCAAAAGTATGAGTCTGATGAGTGAAAATCCCAGGGCTAACCTAGACCTAACATGAGTTATCCTCTAAAATATTGATCGAAACCAGGTTTAATCGACTGCTTCAGTGTGGTACCACATTACTACGTGATCCAAACCAGAAAAAACCCAGGATCCGGTCAACAAGTATGTGAAGAATGCGAAAGTATGAGTCTGATGAGTGAAAATCCCCGAACTAACCTAGACCTAACATGCGTTATCCTCTAAAATATTGATCCAAACCAGGTTTAATGGACTGTTTCAGTGTGGTACCACACTACTACGTGATCCAAACCAGAAAAAACCCAGGATCCGTTCAACAAGTATGTGAAGAATGCGAAAGTATGAGTCTGATGAGTGAAAATCCCAGACCTAACCTAGACCTAACATGCGTTATCCTCTAAAATATTGATCCAAACCAGGTTTAATGGACTGTTTCAGTGTGGTACCATACTACTACGTGATCCAAATCAGAAAAAACCCAGGATCTGTTCAACATGTATGTGAAAAACGCGAAAGTAGGAGCCTGATGAGGGCAAATCCCAGACCTATCCCAGACCTGACTTGCGTTGTCCTCTAAGATATTGATGGAAACCAGGTTTAATTGACTGTTTCTGTGTTGTACCACATTACTACGTGATCCAAACCAGAAAAAACCCAGGATCCGTTCAACAAGTATGTGAAGAATGCGAAAGTATGAGTCTGATGAGTGAAAATCCCCGAACTAACCTAGACCTAACATGCGTTATCCTCTAAAATATTGATCGAAACCAGGTTTAATCGACTGTTTCAGTGTGGTACCACATTACTACGTGATCCAAACCAGAAAAAACCCAGGATCCGTTCAACAAGTATGTGAAGAATGCGAAAGTATGAGTCTGATGAGTGAAAATCCCAGACCTAACCTAGACCTAACATGCGTTATCCTCTAAAATATTGATCCAAACCAGGTTTAATGGACTGTTTCAGTGTGGTACCATACTACTACGTGATCCAAATCAGAAAAAACCCAGGATCTGTTCAACATGTATGTGAAAAACGCGAAAGTAGGAGCCTGATGAGGGCAAATCCCAGACCTATCCCAGACCTGACTTGCGTTGTCCTCTAAGATATTGATGGAAACCAGGTTTAATTGACTGTTTCTGTGTTGTACCACATTACTACGTGATCCAAACCAGAAAAAACCCAGGATCCGTTCAACAAGTATGTGAAGAATGCGAAAGTATGAGTCTGATGAGTGAAAATCCCCGAACTAACCTAGACCTAACATGCGTTATCCTCTAAAAGATTGATCGAAACCAGGTTTAATCGACTGTTTCAGTGTGGTACCACATTACTACGTGATCCAAACCAGAAAAAACCCAGGATCCGTTCAACAAGTATGTGAAGAATGCGAAAGTATGAGTCTGATGAGTGAAAATCCCAGACCTAACCTAGACCTAACATGCGTTATCCTCTAAAATATTGATCCAAACCAGGTTTAATGGACTGTTTCAGTGTGGTACCATACTACTACGTGATCCAAACCAGAAAAAACCCAGGATCTGTTCAACATGTATGTGAAAAACGCGAAAGTATGAGCCTGATGAGGGCAAATCCCAGACCTATCCCAGACCTGATGTGCGTTGTCCTCTAAGATATTGATGGAAACCAGGTTTAATTGACTGTTTCTGTGTTGTACTTCATTACTACGTGATACCATCCAGAAAAAGCCCAGCATCTAGCCATCAAGTATGAGAAATATGCGAAAGAATGAGCCTGATGAGAGCAAATCCCAGACCTAACCTAGACCTAACATGTATTATTCTCAAAAATATTGATCGAAACCAGGTTTAATTGACTGTTTCAGTGTGGTCCCACATTACTACGTGATCCAAACCAGAAAAAACCCAGGATCCGTACAACAAGTATGTGAAGAATGCGAAAGTATGAGTCTGATGAGTGAAAATCCCAGACCTAACCTAGACCTAACATGCGTTATCCTCTAAAATATTGATCCAAACCAGGTTTAACGGACTGTTTCAGTGTGGTACCACACTACTACGTGATCCAAACCAGAAAAAACCCAGGATCTGTTCAACAAGTATGTGAAAAACACAAAAGTATGAGTCTGATGAGTGAAAATCCCAGGGCTAACCTAGACCTAACATGCGTTATCCTCTAAAATATTGATCGAAACCAGGTTTAATCGACTGCTTCAGTGTGGTACCACATTACTACGTGATCCAAACCAGAATAAACCCAGGATCCGGTCAACAAGTATGTGAAGAATGCGAAAGTATGAGTCTGATGAGTGAAAATCCCCGAACTAACCTAGACCTAACATGCGTTATCCTCTAAAATATTGATCCAAACCAGGTTTAATGGACTGTTTCAGTGCGGTACCACACTACTACGTGATCCAAACCAGAAAAAACCCAGGATCCGTTCAACAAGTATGTGAAGAATGCGAAAGTATGAGTCTGATGAGTGAAAATCCCAGAACTAACCTAGACCTAACATGCGTTATCCTCTAAAATATTGATCCAAACCAGGTTTAATGGACTGTTTCAGTGTGGTTCCATACTACTACGTGATCCAAATCAGAAAAAACCCAGGATCTGTTCAACATGTATGTGAAAAACGCGAAAGTATGAGCCTGATGAGGGCAAATCCCAGACCTATCCCAGACCTGATGTGCGTTGTCCTCTAAGATATTGATGGAAACCAGGTTTAATTGACTGTTTCTGTGTTGTACTTCATTACTACGTGATACCATCCAGAAAAAGCCCAGCATCTAGCCATCAAGTATGAGAAATATGCGAAAGAATGAGCCTGATGAGAGCAAATCCCAGACCTAACCTAGACCTAACATGCGTTATCCTCTAAAATATTGATCCAAACCAGGTTTAATGGACTGTTTCAGTGTGGTTCCATACTACTACGTGATCCACACCAGAAAAAACCCAGGATCTGTTCAACATGTATGTGAAAAACGCGAAAGTAGGAGCCTGATGAGGGCAAATCCCAGACCTATCCCAGACCTGACTTGCGTTGTCCTCTAAGATATTGATGGAAACCAGGTTTAATTGACTGTTTCTGTGTTGTACTTCATTACTACGTGATACCATCCAGAAAAAGCCCAGCATCTAGCCATCAAGTATGAGAAATATGCGAAAGAATGAGCCTGATGAGAGCAAATCCCAGACCTAACCTAGACCTAACATGTATTATTCTCAAAAATATTGATCGAAACCACGTTTAATTGACTGTTTCAGTGTGGTCCCACATTACTACGTGATCCAAACCAGAAAAAAACCCAGGATCCGTACAACAAGTATGTGAAGAATGCGAAAGTATGAGTCTGATGAGTGAAAATCCCAGACCTAACCTAGACCTAACATGCGTTATCCTCTAAAATATTGATCCAAACCAGGTTTAATGGACTGTTTCAGTGTGGTACCACACTACTACGTGATCCAAACCAGAAAAAACCCAGGATCTGTTCAACAAGTATGTGAAAAACGCAAAAGTATGAGTCTGATGAGTGAAAATCCCAGGGCTAACCTAGACCTAGCATGAGTTATCCTCTAAAATATTGATCGAAACCAGGTTTAATCGACTGCTTCAGTGTGGTACCACATTACTACGTGATCCAAACCAGAAAAAACCCAGGATCCGGTCAACAAGTATGTGAAGAATGCGAAAGTATGAGTCTGATGAGTGAAAATCCCCGAACTAACCTAGACCTAACATGCGTTATCCTCTAAAATATTGATCCAAACCAGGTTTAATGGACTGTTTCAGAGTGGTACCACACTACTACGTGATCCAAACCAGAAAAAACCCAGGATCCGTTCAACAAGTATGTGAAGAATGCGAAAGTATGAGTCTGATGAGTGAAAATCCCAGACCTAACCTAGACCTAACATGCGTTATCCTCTAAAATATTGATCCAAACCAGGTTTAATGGACTGTTTCAGTGTGGTACCATACTACTACGTGATCCAAATCAGAAAAAACCCAGGATCTGTTCAACATGTATGTGAAAAACGCGAAAGTAGGAGCCTGATGAGGGCAAATCCCAGACCTATCCCAGACCTGACTTGCGTTGTCCTCCAAGATATTGATGGAAACCAGGTTTAATTGACTGTTTCTGTGTTGTACCACATTACTACGTGATCCAAACCAGAAAAAACCCAGGATCCGTTCAACAAGTATGTGAAGAATGCGAAAGTATGAGTCTGATGAGTGAAAATCCCCGAACTAACCTAGACCTAACATGCGTTATCCTCTAAAATATTGATCGAAACCAGGTTTAATCGACTGTTTCAGTGTGGTACCACATTACTACGTGATCCAAACCAGAAAAAACCCAGGATCCGTTCAACAAGTATGTGAAGAATGCGAAAGTATGAGTCTGATGAGTGAAAATCCCAGACCTAACCTAGACCTAACATGCGTTATCCTCTAAAATATTGATCCAAACCAGGTTTAATGGACTGTTTCAGTGTGGTACCATACTACTACGTGATCCAAATCAGAAAAAACCCAGGATCTGTTCAACATGTATGTGAAAAACGCGAAAGTAGGAGCCTGATGAGGGCAAATCCCAGACCTATCCCAGACCTGACTTGCGTTGTCCTCTAAGATATTGATGGAAACCAGGTTTAATTGACTGTTTCTGTGTTGTACCACATTACTACGTGATCCAAACCAGAAAAAACCCAGGATCCGTTCAACAAGTATGTGAAGAATGCGAAAGTATGAGTCTGATGAGTGAAAATCCCCGAACTAACCTAGACCTAACATGCGTTATCCTCTAAAATATTGATCGAAACCAGGTTTAATCGACTGTTTCAGTGTGGTACCACATTACTACGTGATCCAAACCAGAAAAAACCCAGGATCCGTTCAACAAGTATGTGAAGAATGCGAAAGTATGAGTCTGATGAGTGAAAATCCCAGACCTAACCTAGACCTAACATGCGTTATCCTCTAAAATATTGATCCAAACCAGGTTTAATGGACTGTTTCAGTGTGGTACCATACTACTACGTGATCCAAACCAGAAAAAACCCAGGATCTGTTCAACATGTATGTGAAAAACGCGAAAGTATGAGCCTGATGAGGGCAAATCCCAGACCTATCCCAGACCTGATGTGCGTTGTCCTCTAAGATATTGATGGAAACCAGGTTTAGTTGACTGTTTCTGTGTTGTACTTCATTACTACGTGATACCATCCAGAAAAAGCCCAGCATCTAGCCATCAAGTATGAGAAATATGCGAAAGAATGAGCCTGATGAGAGCAAATCCCAGACCTAACCTAGACCTAACATGTATTATTCTCAAAAATATTGATCGAAACCAGGTTTAATTGACTGTTTCAGTGTGGTCCCACATTACTACGTGATCCAAACCAGAAAAAACCCAGGATCCGTACAACAAGTATGTGAAGAATGCGAAAGTATGAGTCTGATGAGTGAAAATCCCAGACCTAACCTAGACCTAACATGCGTTATCCTCTAAAATATTGATCCAAACCAGGTTTAACGGACTGTTTCAGTGTGGTACCACACTACTACGTGATCCAAACCAGAAAAAACCCAGGATCTGTTCAACAAGTATGTGAAAAACACAAAAGTATGAGTCTGATGAGTGAAAATCCCAGGGCTAACCTAGACCTAACATGCGTTATCCTCTAAAATATTGATCGAAACCAGGTTTAATCGACTGCTTCAGTGTGGTACCACATTACTACGTGATCCAAACCAGAATAAACCCAGGATCCGGTCAACAAGTATGTGAAGAATGCGAAAGTATGAGTCTGATGAGTGAAAATCCCCGAACTAACCTAGACCTAACATGCGTTATCCTCTAAAATATTGATCCAAACCAGGTTTAATGGACTGTTTCAGTGCGGTACCACACTACTACGAGATCCAAACCAGAAAAAACCCAGGATCCGTTCAACAAGTATGTGAAGAATGCGAAAGTATGAGTCTGATGAGTGAAAATCCCAGAACTAACCTAGACCTAACATGCGTTATCCTCTAAAATATTGATCCAAACCAGGTTTAATGGACTGTTTCAGTGTGGTTCCATACTACTACGTGATCCAAATCAGAAAAAACCCAGGATCTGTTCAACATGTATGTGAAAAACGCGAAAGTATGAGCCTGATGAGGGCAAATCCCAGACCTATCCCAGACCTGATGTGCGTTGTCCTCTAAGATATTGATGGAAACCAGGTTTAATTGACTGTTTCTGTGTTGTACTTCATTACTACGTGATACCATCCAGAAAAAGCCCAGCATCTAGCCATCAAGTATGAGAAATATGCGAAAGAATGAGCCTGATGAGAGCAAATCCCAGACCTAACCTAGACCTAACATGCGTTATCCTCTAAAATATTGATCCAAACCAGGTTTAATGGACTGTTTCAGTGTGGTAACATACTACTACGTGATCCACACCAGAAAAAACCCAGGATCTGTTCAACATGTATGTGAAAAACGCGAAAGTAGGAGCCTGTGAGGGCAAATCCCAGACCTATCCCAGACCTGACTTGCGTTGTCCTCTAAGATATTGATGGAAACCAGGTTTAATTGACTGTTTCTGTGTTGTACTTCATTACTACGTGATACCATCCAGAAAAAGCCCAGCATCTAGCCATCAAGTATGAGAAATATGCGAAAGAATGAGCCTGATGAGAGCAAATCCCAGACCTAACCTAGACCTAACATGTATTATTCTCAAAAATATTGATCCAAACCAGGTTTAATGGACTGTTTCAGTGTGGTACCATACTACTACGTGATCCACACCAGAAAAAACCCAGGATCTGTTCAACATGTATGTGAAAAACGCGAAAGTATGAGTCTGATGAGTGAAAATCCCAGACCTAACCTAGACCTAACATGCGTTATCCTCTAAAATATTGATCCAAACCAGGTTTAATGGACTGTTTCAGTGTGGTACCACACTACTACGTGATCCAAACCAGAAAAAACCCAGGATCTGTTCAACAAGTATGTGAAAAACGCAAAAGTATGAGTCTGATGAGTGAAAATCCCAGGGCTAACCTGGACCTAACATGCGTTATCCTCTAAAATATTGATCGAAACCAGGTTTAATCGACTGTTTCAGTGTGGTACCACATTACTACGTGATCCAAACCAGAAAAAACCCAGGATCCGTTCAACAAGTATGTGAAGAATGCGAAAGTATGAGTCTGATGAGGGCAAATCCCAGACCTATCCCAGACCTAACTTGCGTTGTCCTCTAAGATATTGATGGAAACCAGGTTTAATTGACTGTTTCTGTGTTGTACTTCATTACTACGTGATGCAATCCTGAAAAAGCCCAGCATCTAGCCATCAAGTATGAGAAATATGCGAAAGAATGATCCTGATAAGAGCAAATCCCAGACCTAACCTAGACCTAACATGAATTATTCTCTAAAATATTGATCGAAACCAGGTTTAATTGACTGTTTCAGTGTGGTCCCACATTACTACATGATCCAAACCAGAAAAAACCCAGGATCCGTTCAACAAGTATGTGAAGAATGCGAAAGTATGAGTCTGATGAGAGCAAATACTAGACCTAACCCAGACCTTACATGCGTTATCCTCTAAAATATTTATCAAGACCAGGTTTAATTGAATGTTTCAGTGTGGTACCACATTACTACGTGATGCAATCCAGAAAAAGCCCAGGATCTAGCCATGAAGTTTGAGAATTATGCGAAAGAATGAGCCTGATGAGGGCAAATCCTAGAGCTAACCCAGACCTAACATGCGTTACCCTCTAAAATATTGACCGCAACCAGGTTTAATCGACTGTTTCAGTGTGGTACCACATTACTACGTGATCCAAACCAGAAAAAACCCAGGATCCGTACAACAAGTATGTGAAGAATGCGAAAGTATGAGTCTGATGAGTGAAAATCCCAGACCTAACCTAGACCTAACATGCGTTATCCTCTAAAATATTGATCCAAACCAGGTTTAATGGACTGTTTCAGTGTGGTACCATACTACTACGTGATCCAAACCAGAAAAAACCCAGGATCTGTTCAACATGTATGTGAAAAACGCGAAAGTATGAGCCTGATGAGGGCAAATCCCAGACCTATCCCAGACCTGATGTGCGTTGTCCTCTAAGATATTGATGGAAACCAGGTTTAATTGACTGTTTCTGTGATGTACTTCATTACTACGTGATACCATCCAGAAAAAGCCCAGCATCTAGCCATCAAGTATGAGAAATATGCGAAAGAATGAGCCTGATGAGAGCAAATCCCGGACCTAACCTAGACCTAACATGTATTATTCTCAAAAATATTGATCCAAACCAGGTTTAATGGACTGTTTCAGTGTGGTACCATACTACTACGTGATCCAAATCAGAAAAAACCCAGGATCTGTTCAACAAGTATGTGAAAAACGCAAAAGTATGAGTCTGATGAGTGAAAATCCCAGGGCTAACCTAGACCTAACATGCGTTCTCCTCTAAAATATTGATCGAAACCAGGTTTAATCGACTGTTTCAGTGTGGTACCACATTACTACGTGATCCAAACCAGAAAAAACCCAGGATCCGTTCAACAAGTATGTGAAGAATGCGAAAGTATGAGTCTGATGAGTGAAAATCCCAGACCTAACCTAGACCTAACATGCGTTATCCTCTAAAATATTGATCCAAACCAGGTTTAATGGACTGTTTCAGTGTGGTACCATACTACTACGTGATCCAAACCAGAAAAAACCCAGGATCTGTTCAACATGTATGTGAAAAACGCGAAAGTATGAGCCTGATGAGGGCAAATCCCAGACCTATCCCAGACCTGATGTGCGTTGTCCTCTAAGATATTGATGGAAACCAGGTTTAATTGACTGTTTCTGTGATGTACTTCATTACTACGTGATACCATCCAGAAAAAGCCCAGCATCTAGCCATCAAGTATGAGAAATATGCGAAAGAATGAGCCTGATGAGAGCAAATCCCGGACCTAACCTAGACCTAACATGCGTTATCCTCTAAAATATTGATCCAAACCAGGTTTAATGGACTGTTTCAGTGTGGTACCATACTACTACGTGATCCACACCAGAAAAAACCCAGGATCTGTTCAACATGTATGTGAAAAACGCGAAAGTAGGAGCCTGATGAGGGCAAATCCCAGACCTATCCCAGACCTGACTTGCGTTGTCCTCGAAGATATTGATGGAAACCAGGTTTAATGGACTGTTTCAGTGTGGTACCACACTACTACGTGATCCACACCAGAAAAAACCCAGGATCTGTTCAACAAGTATGTGAAAAACGCAAAAGTATGAGTCTGATGAGTGAAAATCCCACGGCTAACCTAGACCTAACATGCGTTATCCTCTAAAATATTGATCGAAACCAGGTTTAATCGACTGTTTCAGTGTGGTACCACATTACTACGTGATCCAAACCAGAAAAAACCCAGGATCCGTTCAACAAGTATGTGAAGAATGCGAAAGTATGAGTCTGATGAGTGAAAATCCCCGAACTAACCTAGACCTAACATGCGTTATCCTCTAAAATATTGATCCAAACCAGGTTTAATGGACTGTTTCAGTGTGGTACCACACTACTACGTGATCCAAACCAGAAAAAACCCAGGATCTGTTCAACAGGTATGTGAAAAACGCGAAAGTATGAGCCTGATGAGGGCAAATCCCAGACCTATCCCAGACCTAACTTGCGTTGTCCTCTAAGATATTGATGGAAACCAGGTTTAATTGACTGTTTCTGTGTTGTACTTCATTACTACGTGATGCAATCCAGAAAAAGCCCAGCATCTAGCCATCAAGTATGAGAAATATGCGAAAGAATGAGCCTGATGAGAGCAAATCCCAGACCTAACCTAGACCTAACATGTATTATTCTGAAAAATATTGATCGAAACCTGGTTTAATTGACTGTTTCAGTGTGGTCCCACATTACTACGTGATCCAAACCAGAAAAAACCCAGGATCCGTACAACAAGTATGCGAAGAATGCGAAAGTATGAGCCTGATGAGTGAAAATCCCAGGCCTAACCTAGACCTAACATGCGTTATCCTCTAAAATATTTATCAAGACCAGGTTTAATTGAATGTTTCAGTGTGGTACCACATTACTACGTGATGCAATCCAGAAAAAGCCCAGGATCTAGCCATGAAGTTTGAGAAATATGCGAAAGAATGAGCCTGATGAGGGCAAATCCTAGAGCTAACCCAGACCTAACATGCGTTATCCTCTAAAATATTGACCGCAACCAGGTTTAATGGACTGTTTCAGTGTGGTACCACACTACTACGTGATCCAAACCAGAAAAAACCCAGGATCTGTTCAACAAGTATGTGAAAAACGCGAAAGTATGAGCCTGATGAGGGCAAATTTCAGTCCTATCCCAGACCTAACTTGCGTTGTCCTCTAAAATATTGATCGAAACCAGGTTTAATCGACTGTTTCAGTGTGGTACCACATTACTACGTGATCCAAACCAGAAAAAACCCTGGATCCGTTCAACAAGTATGTGAAGAATGCGAAAGTATGAGTCTGATGAGTGAAAATCCCCGAACTAACCTAGACCTAACATGCGTTATCCTCTAAAATATTGATCGAAACCAGGTTTAATCGACTGTTTCAGTGTGGTACCACATTACTACGTGATCCAAACCAGAAAAAACCCAGGATCCGTACAACAAGTATGTGAAGAATGCGAAAGTATGAGTCTGATGAGTGAAAATCCCAGGGCTAACCTAGACCTAACATGCGTTATCCTCTAAAATATTGATCGAAACCAGGTTTAATCGACTGTTTCAGTGTGGTACCACATTACTACGTGATCCAAACCAGAAAAAACCCAGGATCCGTACAACAAGTATGTGAAGAATGCGAAAGTATGAGTCTGATGAGTGAAAATCCCAGGGCTAACCTAGACCTAACATGCGTTATCCTCTAAAATATTGATCGAAACCAGGTTTAATCGACTGTTTCAGTGTGGTACCACATTACTACGTGATCCAAACCAGAAAAAACCCTGGATCCGTTCAACAAGTATGTGAAGAATGCGAAAGTATGAGTCTGATGAGTGAAAATCCCCGAACTAACCTAGACCTAACATGCGTTATCCTCTAAAATATTGATCGAAACCAGGTTTAATCGACTGTTTCAGTGTGGTACCACATTACTACGTGATCCAAACCAGAAAAAACCCAGGATCCGTACAACAAGTATGTGAAAAACGCGAAAGTATGAGCCTGATGAGGGCAAATTTCAGTCCTATCCCAGACCTAACTTGCGTTGTCCTCTAAGATATTGATGGAAACCAGGTTTAAGTGACTGTTTCAGTGTTGTACTTCATTACTACGTGATGCGATCAAGAAAAAGCCCAGGATCTAGCCATCATGTATGAGACATATGCGAAAGAATAAGCCTGATGAGGGCAATTCCTAGACCTAACCCAGACCTAACATGCGTTATCCTCTAAAATATTGATCCAAACCAGGTTTAATGGACTGTTTAAGTGTGGTACCACACTACTACGTGATCCAAACCAGAAAAAACCCAGGATCTGTTCAACAAGTATGTGAAAAACGCAAAAGTATGAGTCTGATGAGTGAAAATCCCAGGGCTAACCTAGACCTAACATGCGTTATCCTCTAAAATATTGATCGAAACCAGGTTTAATCGACTGTTTCAGTGTGGTACCACATTACTACGTGATCCAAACCAGAAAAAACCCTGGATCCGTTCAACAAGTATGTGAAGAATGCGAAAGTATGAGTCTGATGAGTGAAAATCCCCGAACTAACCTAGACCTAACATGCGTTATCCTCTAAAATATTGATCGAAACCAGGTTTAATCGACTGTTTCAGTGTGGTACCACATTACTACGTGATCCAAACCAGAAAAAACCCAGGATCCGTACAACAAGTATGTGAAGAATGCGAAAGTATGAGTCTGATGAGTGAAAATCCCAGACCTAACCTAGACCTAACATGCGTTATCCTCTAAAATATTGATCCAAACCAGGTTTAATGGACTGTTTCAGTGTGGTACCACACTACTACGTGATCCAAACCAGAAAAAACCCAGGATCTGTTCAACAAGTATGTGAAAAACGCAAAAGTATGAGTCTGATGAGTGAAAATCCCACGGCTAACCTAGACCTAACATGCGTTATCCTCTAAAATATTGATCGAAACCAGGTTTAATCGACTGTTTCAGTGTGGTACCACATTACTACGTGATCCAAACCAGAAAAAACCCAGGATCCGTTCAACAAGTATGTGAAGAATGCGAAAGTATGAGTCTGATGAGTGAAAATCCCCGAACTAACCTAGACCTAACCTGCGTTATCCTCTAAAATATTGATCCAAACCAGGTTTAATGGACTGTTTCAGTGTGGTACCACACTACTACGTGATCCAAACCAGAAAAAACCCAGGATCTGTTCAACATGTATGTGAAAAACGCGAAAGTATGAGCCTGATGAGGGCAAATCCCAGACCTATCCCAGACCTAACTTGCGTTGTCCTCTAAGACATTGATGGAAATCAGGTTTAATTGACTGTTTCTGTGTTGTACTTCATTACTACGTGATGCAATCCAGAAAAAGCCCAGCATCTAGCCATCAAGTATGAGAAATATGCGAAAGAATGAGCCTGATGAGAGCAAATCCAAGACCTAACCTAGACCTAACATGTCTAGTTCTCAAAAATATTGATCGAAACCAGGTTTAATCGACTGTTTCAGTGTGGTACCACATTACTACGTGATCCAAACCAGAAAAAACCCAGGATCCGTACAACAAGTATGTGAAGAATGCGAAAGTATGAGTCTGATGAGTGAAAATCCCAGACCTAACCTAGACCTAACATGCGTTATCCTCTAAAATATTGATCCAAACCAGGTTTAATGGACTGTTTCAGTGTGGTACCACACTACTACGTGATCCAAACCAGAAAAAACCCAGGATCTGTTCAACAAGTATGTGAAAAACGCAAAAGTATGAGTCTGATGAGTGAAAATCCCACGGCTAACCTAGACCTAACATGCGTTATCCTCTAAAATATTGATCGAAACCAGGTTTAATCGACTGTTTCAGTGTGGTACCACATTACTACGTGATCCAAACCAGAAAAAACCCAGGATCCGTTCAACAAGTATGTGAAGAATGCGAAAGTATGAGTCTGATGAGTGAAAATCCCCGAACTAACCTAGACCTAACATGCGTTATCCTCTAAAATATTGATCCAAACCAGGTTTAATGGACTGTTTCAGTGTGGTACCACACTACTACGTGATCCAAACCAGAAAAAACCCAGGATCTGTTCAACATGTATGTGAAAAACGCGAAAGTATGAGCCTGATGAGGGCAAATCCCAGACCTATCCCAGACCTAACTTGCGTTGTCCTCTAAGACATTGATGGAAATCAGGTTTAATTGACTGTTTCTGTGTTGTACTTCATTACTACGTGATGCAATCCAGAAAAAGCCCAGCATCTAGCCATCAAGTATGAGAAATATGCGAAAGAATGAGCCTGATGAGAGCAAATCCAAGACCTAACCTAGACCTAACATGTCTAATTCTCAAAAATATTGATCGAAACCAGGTTTAATTGACTGTTTCAGTGTGGTCCCACATTACTACGTGATCCAAACCAGAAAAAACCCGGGATCCGTACGACAAGTATGTGAAGAATGCGAAAGTATGTGTCTGATGAGTGAAAATCCCCGACCTAACCTAGACCTAACATGCGTTATCCTCTAAAATATTGATCCAAACCAGGTTTAATGGACTGTTTCAGTGTGGTACCACACTACTACGTGATCCAAACCAGAAAAAACCCAGGATCTGTTCAACAGGTATGTGAAAAACGCGAAAGTATGAGCCTGATGAGGGCAAATCCCAGACCTATCCCAGACCTAACTTGCGTTGTCCTCTAAGATATTGATGGAAACCAGGTTTAATTGACTGTTTCTGTGTTGTACTTCATTACTACGTGATGCAATCCAGAAAAAGCCCAGCATCTAGCCATCAAGTATGAGAAATATGCGAAAGAATGAGCCTGATGAGAGCAAATCCCAGACCTAACCTAGACCTAACATGTATTATTCTCAAAAATATTGATCGAAACCTGGTTTAATTGACTGTTTCAGTGTGGTCCCACATTACTACGTGATCCAAACCAGAAAAAACCCAGGATCCGTACAACAAGTATGCGAAGAATGCGAAAGTATGAGCCTGATGAGTGAAAATCCCAGGCCTAACCTAGACCTAACATGCGTTATCCTCAAAAATATTGATCGAAACCTGGTATAATCGACTGTTTCAGTGTGGTACCACATTACTATGTGATCCAAACCAGAAAATAACCCAGGATCTGTTCAACGAGTATGTGAAGAATGCGAAAGTATGAGTCTGATGAGTGAAAATCCCAGGCCTAATCTAGACCTAACATGCGTTATCTTCAAAAATATTGACCGAAACCTGGTTTAATCGACTGTTTCAGTGTGGTACCATATTACTATGTGATCCAAACCAGAAAATAACCCAGGATCTGGTCAACGAGTATGTGAAGGGTGCGAAAGTATGAGTCTGATGAGAGCAAATACTAGACCTAACCCAGACCTAACATGCGTTATCCTCTAAAATATTTATCAAGACCAGGTTTAATTGAATGTTTCAGTGTGGTACCACATTACTACGTGATGCAATCCAGAAAAAGCCCAGGATCTAGCCATGAAGTTTGAGAAATATGCGAAAGAATGAGCCTGATGAGGGCAAATCCTAGAGCTAACCCAGACCTAACATGCGTTATCCTCTAAAATATTGACCGCAACCAGGTTTAATGGACTGTTTCAGTGTGGTACCACACTACTACGTGATCCAAACCAGAAAAAACCCAGGATCTGTTCAACAAGTATGTGAAAAACGCGAAAGTATGAGCCTGATGAGGGCAAATTTCAGTCCTATCCCAGACCTAACTTGCGTTGTCCTCTAAGATATTGATGGAAACCAGGTTTAAGTGACTGTTTCAGTGTTGTACTTCATTACTACGTGATGCGATCAAGAAAAAGCCCAGGATCTAGCCATCATGTATGAGACATATGCGAAAGAATAAGCCTGATGAGGGCAATTCCTAGACCTAACCCAGACCTAACATGCGTTATCTTCTAAAATATTTATCAAGACCAGGTTTAATTGAATGTTTCAGTGTGGTACCACATTACTACGTGATGCAATCCAGAAAAAGCCCAGGATCTAGCCATCAAGTTTGAGAAATATGCGAAAGAATGAGCCTGATGAGGGCAAATACTAGACCTAACCCAGACCTAACATGCGTTATCCTCTAAAATATTGATCGCAACCAGGTTTAATGGACTGTTTCCGTGTGGTACCACACTACTACGTGATCCAAACCAGAAAAAACCCAGGATCTGTTCAACAACTATGTGAAGAATGCGAAAGTATGAGTCTGATGAGTGAAAATCCCAGACCTAACCTAGACCTAACATGCGTTATCCTCTAAAATATTGATCCAAACCAGGTTTAATGGACTGTTTCAGTGTGGTACCACACTACTACGTGATCCAAACCAGAAAAAACCCAGGATCTGTTCAACAAGTATGTGAAAAACGCAAAAGTATGAGTCTGATGAGTGAAAATCCCAGGGCTAACCTAGACCTAACATGCGTTATCCTCTAAAATATTGATCGAAACCAGGTTTAATCGACTGTTTCAGTGTGGTACCACATTACTACGTGATCCAAACCAGAAAAAACCCAGGATCCGTTCAACAAGTATGTGAAGAATGCGAAAGTATGAGTCTGATGAGTGAAAATCCCAGACCTAACCTAGACCTAACATGCGTTATCCTCTAAAATATTGATCCAAACCAGGTTTAATGGACTGTTTCAGTGTGGTACCATACTACTACGTGATCCAAACCAGAAAAAACCCAGGATCTGTTCAACATGTATGTGAAAAACGCGAAAGTATGAGCCTGATGAGGGCAAATCCCAGACCTATCCCAGACCTGATGTGCGTTGTCCTCTAAGATATTGATGGAAACCAGGTTTAATTGACTGTTTCAGTGTGGTACCACACTACTACGTGATCCAAACCAGAAAAAACCCAGGATCTGTTCAACAGGTATGTGAAAAACGCGAAAGTATGAGCCTGATGAGGGCAAATCCCAGACCTATCCCAGACCTGATGTGCGTTGTCCTCTAAGATATTGATGGAAACCAGGTTTAATTGACTGTTTCTGTGTTGTACTTCATTACTACGTGATACCATCCAGAAAAAGCCCAGCATCTAGCCATCAAGTATGAGAAATATGCGAAAGAATGAGCCTGATGAGAGCAAATCCCAGACCTAACCTAGACCTAACATGCGTTATCCTCTAAAATATTGATCCAAACCAGGTTTAATGGACTGTTTCAGTGTGGTACCATACTACTACGTGATCCACACCAGAAAAAACCCAGGATCTGTTCAACATGTATGTGAAAAACGCGAAAGTAGGAGCCTGATGAGGGCAAATCCCAGACCTATCCCAGACCTGACTCGCGTTGTCCTCTAAGATATTGATGGAAACCAGGTTTAATTGACTGTTTCTGTGTTGTACTTCATTACTACGTGATACCATCCAGATAAAGCCCAGCATCTAGCCATCAAGTATGAGAAATATGCGAAAGAATGAGCCTGATGAGAGCAAATCCCAGACCTAACCTAGACCTAACATGTATTATTCTCAAAAATATTGATCGAAACCAGGTTTAATTGACTGTTTCAGTGTGGTCCCACATTACTACGTGATCCAAACCAGAAAAAACCCGGGATCCGTACGACAAGTATGTGAAGAATGCGAAAGTATGTGTCTGATGAGTGAAAATCCCCGACCTAACCTAGACCTAACATGCGTTATCCTCTAAAATATTGATCCAAACCAGGTTTAATGGACTGTTTCAGTGTGGTACCACACTACTACGTGATCCAAACCAGAAAAAACCCAGGATCTGTTCAACAGGTATGTGAAAAACGCGAAAGTATGAGCCTGATGAGGGCAAATCCCAGACCTATCCCAGACCTAACTTGCGTTGTCCTCTAAGATATTGATGGAAACCAGGTTTAATTGACTGTTTCTGTGTTGTACTTCATTACTACGTGATGCAATCCAGAAAAAGCCCAGCATCTAGCCATCAAGTATGAGAAATATGCGAAAGAATGAGCCTGATGAGAGCAAATCCAAGACCTAACCTAGACCTAACATGTCTAATTCTCAAAAATATTGATCGAAACCAGGTTTAATTGACTGTTTCAGTGTGGTCCCACATTACTACGTGATCCAAACCAGAAAAAACCCGGGATCCGTACGACAAGTATGTGAAGAATGCGAAAGTATGAGTCTGATGAGTGAAAATCCCAGGCCTAATCTAGACCTAACATGCGTTATCTTCAAAAATATTGACCGAAACCTGGTTTAATCGACTGTTTCAGTGTGGTACCATATTACTATGTGATCCAAACCAGAAAATAACCCAGGATCTGGTCAACGAGTATGTGAAGGGTGCGAAAGTATGAGTCTGATGAGAGCAAATACTAGACCTAACCCAGACCTAACATGCGTTATCCTCTAAAATATTTATCAAGACCAGGTTTAATTGAATGTTTCAGTGTGGTACCACATTACTACGTGATGCAATCCAGAAAAAGCCCAGGATCTAGCCATGAAGTTTGAGAAATATGCGAAAGAATGAGCCTGATGAGGGCAAATCCTAGAGCTAACCCAGACCTAACATGCGTTATCCTCTAAAATATTGACCGCAACCAGGTTTAATGGACTGTTTCAGTGTGGTACCACACTACTACGTGATCCAAACCAGAAAAAACCCAGGATCTGTTCAACAAGTATGTGAAAAACGCGAAAGTATGAGCCTGATGAGGGCAAATTTCAGTCCTATCCCAGACCTAACTTGCGTTGTCCTCTAAGATATTGATGGAAACCAGGTTTAAGTGACTGTTTCAGTGTTGTACTTCATTACTACGTGATGCGATCAAGAAAAAGCCCAGGATCTAGCCATCATGTATGAGACATATGCGAAAGAATAAGCCTGATGAGGGCAATTCCTAGACCTAACCCAGACCTAACATGCGTTATCTTCTAAAATATTTATCAAGACCAGGTTTAATTGAATGTTTCAGTGTGGTACCACATTACTACGTGATGCAATCCAGAAAAAGCCCAGGATCTAGCCATCAAGTTTGAGAAATATGCGAAAGAATGAGCCTGATGAGGGCAAATACTAGACCTAACCCAGACCTAACATGCGTTATCCTCTAAAATATTGATCGCAACCAGGTTTAATGGACTGTTTCCGTGTGGTACCACACTACTACGTGATCCAAACCAGAAAAAACCCAGGATCTGTTCAACAACTATGTGAAGAATGCGAAAGTATGAGTCTGATGAGTGAAAATCCCAGACCTAACCTAGACCTAACATGCGTTATCCTCTAAAATATTGATCCAAACCAGGTTTAATGGACTGTTTCAGTGTGGTACCACACTACTACGTGATCCAAACCAGAAAAAACCCAGGATCTGTTCAACAAGTATGTGAAAAACGCAAAAGTATGAGTCTGATGAGTGAAAATCCCAGGGCTAACCTAGACCTAACATGCGTTATCCTCTAAAATATTGATCGAAACCAGGTTTAATCGACTGTTTCAGTGTGGTACCACATTACTACGTGATCCAAACCAGAAAAAACCCAGGATCCGTTCAACAAGTATGTGAAGAATGCGAAAGTATGAGTCTGATGAGTGAAAATCCCAGACCTAACCTAGACCTAACATGCGTTATCCTCTAAAATATTGATCCAAACCAGGTTTAATGGACTGTTTCAGTGTGGTACCATACTACTACGTGATCCAAACCAGAAAAAACCCAGGATCTGTTCAACATGTATGTGAAAAACGCGAAAGTATGAGCCTGATGAGGGCAAATCCCAGACCTATCCCAGACCTGATGTGCGTTGTCCTCTAAGATATTGATGGAAACCAGGTTTAATTGACTGTTTCTGTGTTGTACTTCATTACTACGTGATACCATCCAGAAAAAGCCCAGCATCTAGCCATCAAGTATGAGAAATATGCGAAAGAATGAGCCTGATGAGAGCTAATCCCAGACCTAACCTAGACCTAACATGCGTTATCCTCTAAAATATTGATCCAAACCAGGTTTAATGGACTGTTTCAGTGTGGTACCATACTACTACGTGATCCACACCAGAAAAAACCCAGGATCTGTTCAACAACTATGTGAAGAATGCGAAAGTATGAGTCTGATGAGTGAAAATCCCAGACCTAACCTAGACCTAACATGCGTTATCCTCTAAAATATTGATCCAAACCAGGTTTAATGGACTGTTTCAGTGTGGTACCACACTACTACGTGATCCAAACCAGAAAAAACCCAGGATCTGTTCAACAAGTATGTGAAAAACGCAAAAGTATGAGTCTGATGAGTGAAAATCCCAGGGCTAACCTAGACCTAACATGCGTTATCCTCTAAAATATTGATCGAAACCAGGTTTAATCGACTGCTTCAGTGTGGTACCACATTACTACGTGATCCAAACCAGAAAAAACCCAGGATCCGGTCAACAAGTATGTGAAGAAGGCGAAAGTATGAGTCTGATGAGTGAAAATCCCCGAACTAACCTAGACCTAACATGCGTTATCCTCTAAAATATTGATCCAAACCAGGTTTAATGGACTGTTTCAGTGCGGTACCACACTACTACGTGATCCAAACCAGAAAAAACCCAGGATCCGTTCAACAAGTTTGTGAAGAATGCGAAAGTATGAGTCTGGTGAGTGAAAATCCCAGACCTAACCTAGACCTAACTTGCGTTGTCCTCTAAGATATTGATGGAAACCAGGTTTAATTGACTGTTTCTGTGTTGTACTTCATTACTACGTGATGCAATCCTGAAAAAGCCCAGCATCTAGCCATCAAGTATGAGAAATATGCGAAAGAATGAGCCTGATGAGAGCAAATCCCAGACCTAACCTAGACCTAACATGTATTATTCTCAAAAATATTGATCGAAACCTGGTTTAATTGACTGTTTCAGTGTGGTCCCACATTACTACGTGATCCAAAGCAGAAAAAACCCAGGATCCGTACAACAAGTATGCGAAGAATGCGAAAGTATGAGTCTGATGAGTGAAAATCCCCGAACTAACCTAGACCTAACATGCGTTATCCTCTAAAATATTGATCCAAACCAGGTTTAATGGACTGTTTCAGTGCGGTACCACACTACTACGTGATCCAAACCAGAAAAAACCCAGGATCCGTTCAACAAGTTTGTGAAGAATGCGAAAGTATGAGTCTGATGAGTGAAAATCCCAGACCTAACCTAGACCTTACATGCGTTATCCTCTAAAATATTTATCAAGACCAGGTTTAATTGAATGTTTCAGTGTGGTACCACATTACTACGTGATGCAATCCAGAAAAAGCCCAGGATCTAGCCATGAAGTTTGAGACATATGCGAAAGAATGAGCCTGATGAGGGCAAATCCTAGAGCTAACCCAGACCTAACATGCGTTATCCTCTAAAATATTGACCGCAACCAGGTTTAATGGACTGTTTCAGTGTGGTACTACACTACTACGTGATCCAAATCAGAAAAAACCCAGGATCTGTTCAACAAGTATGTGAAGAATGCGAAAGTATGAGTCTGATGAGTGAAAATCCCCGACCTAACCTAGACCTAACATGCGTTATCCTCTAAAATATTGATCCAAACCAGGTTTAATGGACTGTTTCTGTGTGGTACCATACTACTACGTGATCCAAATCAGAAAAAACCCAGGATCTGTTCAACATGTATGTGAAAAACGCGAAAGTATGAGCCTGATGAGGGCAAATCCCAGACCTATCCCAGACCTAACTTGCGTTGTCCTCTAAGATATTGACGGAAACCAGGTTTAATTGACTGTTTCTGTGTTGTACTTCATTACTACGTGATGCAATCCTGAAAAAGCCCAGCATCTAGCCATCAAGTATGAGAAATATGCGAAAGAATGAGCCTGATGAGTGAAAATCCCAGGCCTAACCTAGACCTAACATGCGTTATCCTCAAAAATATTGATCGAAACATGGTATAATCGACTGTTTCAGTGTGGTACCACATTACTATGTGATCCAAACCAGAAAATAACCCAGGATCTGTTCAACGAGTATGTGAAGAATGCGAAAGTATGAGTCTGATGAGTGAAAATCCCAGGCCTAATCTAGACCTAACATGCGTCATCTTCAAAATTATTGACCGAAACCTGGTTTAATCGACTGTTTCAGTGTGGTACCATATTACTATGTGATCCAAACCAGAAAATAACCCAGGATCTGATCAACGAGTATGTGAAGGGTGCGAAAGAATGAGTCTGACGAGGTCAAATCCCAGACCTATTCCAGACCTAACATGCGTTATCCTCTAAAAAATTGATCGAAACCAGGTTTAATCGACAGTTTCAGTGTGGTACCACATTACTACGTGATCCAAACCGGAAAAAACCCAGGATCTGTTCAACAAGTATGTGAAAAACGCGAAAGTATGAGCCTGATTAGGGCGAATCCCAGATCTATCCCAGACCTAACTTGCGTTGTCCTCTAAAATATTCATGGAAACCAGGTTTAATTGACTGTTTCTGTGTTGTACTTCATTACTACGTGATACCATCCAGAAAAAGCCCAGCATCTAGCCATCAAGTATGAGAAATATGCGAAAGAATGAGCCTGATGAGTGCAAATCCCAGACCTAACCTAGACCTAACATGCGTTATCCTCTAAAATATTGATCCAAACCAGGTTTAATGGACTGTTTCAGTGTGGTACCATACTACTACGTGATCCACACCAGAAAAAACCAAGGATCTGTTCAACATGTATGTGAAAAACGCGAAAGTAGGAGCCTGATGAGGGCAAATCCCAGACCTATCCCAGACCTGACTTGCGTTGTCCTCTAAGATATTGAAGGAAACCAGGTTTAATTGACTGTTTCTGTGTTGTACTTCATTACTACGTGATACCATCCAGAAAAAGCCCAGCATCTAGCCATCAAGTATGAGAAATATGCGAAAGAATGAGCCTGATGAGAGCAAATCCCAGACCTAACCTAGACCTAACATGTATTATTCTCAAAAATATTGATCGAAACCAGGTTTAATTGAATGTTTCAGTGTGGTCCCACATTACTACGTGATCCAAACCAGAAAAAACCCAGGATCCGTACAACAAGTATGTGAAGAATGCGAAAGTATGAGTCTGATGAGTGAAAATCCCAGACCTAACCTAGACCTAACATGCGTTATCCTCTAAAATATTGATCCAAACCAGGTTTAATGGACTGTTTCAGTGTGGTACCACACTACTACGTGATCCAAACCAGAAAAAACCCAGGATCTGTTCAACAAGTATGTGAAAAACGCAAAAGTATGAGTCTGATGAGTGAAAATCCCACGGCTAACCTAGACCTAACATGCGTTATCCTCTAAAATATTGATCGAAACCAGGTTTAATCGACTGTTTCAGTGTGGTACCACATTACTACGTGATCCAAACCAGAAAAAACCCAGGATCCGTTCAACAAGTATGTGAAGAATGCGAAAGTATGAGTCTGATGAGTGAAAATCCCCGAACTAACCTAGACCTAACATGCGTTATCCTCTAAAATATTGATCCAAACCAGGTTTAATGGACTGTTTCAGTGTGCTACCACACTACTACGTGATCCAAACCAGAAAAAACCCAGGATCTGTTCAACATGTATGTGAAAAACGCGAAAGTATGAGCCTGATGAGGGCAAATCCCAGACCTATCCCAGACCTAACTTGCGTTGTCCTCTAAGACATTGATGGAAATCAGGTTTAATTGACTGTTTCTGTGTTGTACTTCATTACTACGTGATGCAATCCAGAAAAAGCCCAGCATCTAGCCATCAAGTATGAGAAATATGCGAAAGAATGAGCCTGATGAGAGCAAATCCAAGACCTAACCTAGACCTAACATGTCTAATTCTCAAAAATATTGATCGAAACCAGGTTTAATTGACTGTTTCAGTGTGGTCCCACATTACTACGTGATCCAAACCAGAAAAAACCCGGGATCCGTACGACAAGTATGTGAAGAATGCGAAAGTATGTGTCTGATGAGTGAAAATCCCCGACCTAACCTAGACCTAACATGCGTTATCCTCTAAAATATTGATCCAAACCAGGTTTAATGGACTGTTTCAGTGTGGTACCACACTACTACGTGATCCAAACCAGAAAAAACCCAGGATCTGTTCAACATGTATGTGAAGAATGCGAAAGTATGAGTCTGATGAGTGAAAATCCCAGGCCTAATCTAGACCTAACATGCGTTATCTTCAAAAATATTGACCGAAACCTGGTTTAATCGACTGTTTCAGTGTGGTACCATATTACTATGTGATCCAAACCAGAAAATAACCCAGGATCTGGTCAACGAGTATGTGAAGGGTGCGAAAGTATGAGTCTGATGAGAGCAAATACTAGACCTAACCCAGACCTAACATGCGTTATCCTCTAAAATATTTATCAAGACCAGGTTTAATTGAATGTTTCAGTGTGGTACCACATTACTACGTGATCCAAACCGGAAAAAACCCAGGATCTGTTCAACAAGTATGTGAAAAACGCGAAAGTATGAGCCTGATTAGGACGAATCCCAGATCTATCCCAGACCTAACTTGCGTTCTCCTCTAAAATATTGATGGAAACCAGGTTTAATTGACTGTTTCTGTGTTGTACTTCATTACTACGTGATGCAATCCTGAAAAAGCCCAGCATCTAGCCATCAAGTATGAGAAATATGCGAAAGAATGATCCTGATAAGAGCAAATCCCAGACCTAACCTAGACCTAACATGAATTATTCTCTAAAATATTGATCGAAACCAGGTTTAATTGACTGTTTCAGTGTGGTCCCACATTACTACATGATCCAAACAAGAAAAAACCCAGGATCCGTTCAACAAGTATGTGAAGAATGCGAAAGTATGAGTCTGATGAGAGCAAATACTAGACCAAACCCAGACCTTACATGCGTTATCCTCTAAAATATTTATCAAGACCAGGTTTAATTGAATGTTTCAGTGTGGTACCACATTACTACGTGATGCAATCCAGAAAAAGCCCAGGATCTAGCCATGAAGTTTGAGACATATGCGAAAGAATGAGCCTGATGAGGGCAAATCCTAGAGCTAACCCAGACCTAACATGCGTTATCCTCTAAAATATTGACCGCAACCAGGTTTAATGGACTGTTTCAGTGTGGTACCACACTACTACGTGATCCAAATCAGAAAAAACCCAGGATCTGTTCAACAAGTATGTGAAAAACGCAAAAGTATGAGTCTGATGAGTGAAAATCCCAGGGCTAACCTAGACCTAACATGCGTTCTCCTCTAAAATATTGATCGAAACCAGGTTTAATCGACTGTTTCAGTGTGGTACCACATTACTACGTGATCCAAACCAGAAAAAACCCAGGATCCGTTCAACAAGTATGTGAAGAATGCGAAAGTATGAGTCTGATGAGTGAAAATCCCAGACCTAACCTAGACCTAACATGCGTTATCCTCTAAAATATTGATCCAAACCAGGTTTAATGGACTGTTTCAGTGTGGTACCATACTACTACGTGATCCAAATCAGAAAAAACCCAGGATCTGTTCAACATGTATGTGAAAAACGCGAAAGTATGATCCTGATGAGGGCAAATCCCAGACCTATCCCAGACCTAACTTGCGTTGTCCTCTAAGATATTGATGGAAACCAGGTTTAATTGACTGTTTCTGTGTTGTACTTCATTACTACGTGATGCAATCCTGAAAAAGCCCAGCATCTAGCCATCAAGTATGAGAAATATGCGAAAGAATGAGCCTGATGAGAGCAAATCCCAGACCTAACCTAGACCTAACATGTATTATTCTCAAAAATATTGATCGAAACCAGGTTTAATTGAATGTTTCAGTGTGGTCCCACATTACTACGTGATCCAAACCAGAAAAAACCCAGGATCCGTACAACAAGTACGTGAAGAATGCGAAAGTATGAGTCTGATGAGTGAAAATCCCAGACCTAACCTAGACCTAACATGCGTTATCCTCTAAAATATTGATCCAAACCAGGTTTAATGGACTGTTTCAGTGTGGTACCACACTACTACGTGATCCAAACCAGAAAAAACCCAGGATCTGTTCAACAAGTATGTGAAAAACGCAAAAGTATGAGTCTGATGAGTGAAAATCCCACGGCTAACCTAGACCTAACATGCGTTATCCTCTAAAATATTGATCGAAACCAGGTTTAATCGACTGCTTCAGTGTGGTACCACATTACTACGTGATCCAAACCAGAAAAAACCCAGGATCCGTTCAACAAGTATGTGAAGAATGCGAAAGTATGAGTCTGATGAGTGAAAATCCCCGAACTAACCTAGACCTAACATGCGTTATCCTCTAAAATATTGATCCAAACCAGGTTTAATGGACTGTTTCAGTGTGGTACCACACTACTACGTGATCCAAACCAGAAAAAACCCAGGATCTGTTCAACATGTATGTGAAAAACGCGAAAGTATGAGCCTGATGAGGGCAAATCCCAGACCTATCCCAGACCTAACTTGCGTTGTCCTCTAAGACATTGATGGAAATCAGGTTTAATTGACTGTTTCTGTGTTGTACTTCATTACTACGTGATGCAATCCAGAAAAAGCCCAGCATCTAGCCATCAAGTATGAGAAATATGCGAAAGAATGAGCCTGATGAGAGCAAATCCAAGACCTAACCTAGACCTAACATGTCTAATTCTCAAAAATATTGATCGAAACCAGGTTTAATTGACTGTTTCAGTGTGGTCCCACATTACTACGTGATCCAAACCAGAAAAAACCCGGGATCCGTACGACAAGTATGTGAAGAATGCGAAAGTATGTGTCTGATGAGTGAAAATCCCCGACCTAACCTAGACCTAACATGCGTTATCCTCTAAAATATTGATCCAAACCAGGTTTAATGGACTGTTTCAGTGTGGTACCACACTACTACGTGATCCAAACCAGAAAAAACCCAGGATCTGTTCAACATGTATGTGAAAAACGCGAAAGTATGAGCCTGATGAGGGCAAATCCCAGACCTATCCCAGACCTAACTTGCGTTGTCCTCTAAGATATTGATGGAAACCAGGTTTAATTGACTGTTTCTGTGTTGTACTTCATTACTACGTGATGCAATCCAGAAAAAGCCCAGCATCTAGCCATCAACTATGAGAAATATGCGAAAGAATGAGCCTGATGAGAGCAAATCCCAGACCTAACCTAGACCTAACATGTATTATTCTCAAAAATATTGATCGAAACCTGGTTTAATTGACTGTTTCAGTGTGGTCCCACATTACTACGTGATCCAAACCAGAAAAAACCCAGGATCCGTACAACAAGTATGCGAAGAATGCGAAAGTATGAGCCTGATGAGTGAAAATCCCAGGCCTAACCTAGACCTAACATGCGTTATCCTCAAAAATATTGATCGAAACCTGGTATAATCGACTGTTTCAGTGTGGTACCACATTACTATGTGATCCAAACCAGAAAATAACCCAGGATCTGTTCAACGAGTATGTGAAGAATGCGAAAGTATGAGTCTGATGAGTGAAAATCCCAGGCCTAATCTAGACCTAACATGCGTTATCTTCAAAAATATTGACCGAAACCTGGTTTAATCGACTGTTTCAGTGTGGTACCATATTACTATGTGATCCAAACCAGAAAATAACCCAGGATCTGGTCAACGAGTATGTGAAGGGTGCGAAAGTATGAGTCTGATGAGAGCAAATACTAGACCTAACCCAGACCTAACATGCGTTATCCTCTAAAATATTTATCAAGACGAGGTTTAATTGAATGTTTCAGTGTGGTACCACATTACTACGTGATGCAATCCAGAAAAAGCCCAGGATCTAGCCATGAAGTTTGAGAAATATGCGAAACAATGAGCCTGATGAGGGCAAATCCTAGAGCTAACCCAGACCTAACATGCGTTATCCTCTAAAATATTGACCGCAACCAGGTTTAATGGACTGTTTCAGTGTGGTACCACACTACTACGTGATCCAAACCAGAAAAAACCCAGGATCTGTTCAACAAGTATGTGAAAAACGCGAAAGTATGAGCCTGATGAGGGCAAATTTCAGACCTATCCCAGACCTAACTTGCGTTGTCCTCTAAGATATTGATGGAAACCAGGTTTAAGTGACTGTTTCAGTGTTGTACTTCATTACTACGTGATGCGATCAAGAAAAAGCCCAGGATCTAGCCATCATGTATGAGACATATGCGAAAGAATAAGCCTGATGAGGGCAATTCCTAGACCTAACCCAGACCTAACATGCGTTATCCTCTAAAATATTTATCCAGACCAGGTTCCATTGAATGTTTCAGTGTGGTACCACTTTACTACGAGATCCAATCCAGAAATAGCCCAGGATCTAGCCATGAAGTATGAGAAATATGCGAAAGTATGAGCCTGATGAGGGCAAATCCTAGACCTAACCCAGACCTAACATGCGTTATCTTCTAAAATATTGATCGCAACCAGGTTTAATGGACTGTTTCCGTGTGGTACCACACTACTACGTGATCCAAACCAGAAAAAACCCAGGATCTGTTCAACAAGTATGTGAAAAACGCGAAAGTATGAGTCTGATGAGGTCAAATCCCAGACCTATCCCAGACCTAACTTGCGTTATCCTCTAACATATTGATCGAAACCAGGTTTAATTGACTGTTTCAGCGTGGTACCACATTATTACGTGATGCAATCCAGAAAAAGCCCAGGATCTAGCCATCAAGTATGAGAAATATGCGAAAGAATGAGCCTGATGAGGGCAAATCCTAGACCTAACCCAGACCTAACATGCGTTATCCTCTAAAATATTTATCCAGACCAGGTTCCATTGAATGTTTCAGTGTGGTACCACTTTACTACGAGATCCAATCCAGAAATAGCCCAGGATCTAGCCATGAAGTATGAGAAATATGCGAAAGTAAGAGCCTGATGAGGGCAAATCCTAGACCTATCCCAGACCTAACTTGCGTTATCCTCTAACATATTGATCGAAACCAGGTTTAATTGACTGTTTCAGCCTGGTACCACATTATTACGTGATGCAATCCAGAAAAAGCCCAGGATCTAGCCATCAAGTATGAGAAATATGCGAAAGAATGAGCCTGATGAGGGCAAATCCTAGACCTAACCCAGACCTAACATGCGTTATCCTCTAAAATATTTATCCAGACCAGGTTCCATTGAATGTTTCAGTGTGGTACCACTTTACTACGAGATCCAATCCAGAAATAGCCCAGGATCTGGCCATGAAGTATGAGAAATATGCGAAAGTATGAGCCTGATGAGTGCAAATCCTAGACCTAACCCAGACCTAACATGCGTTATCCTCTGAAATATTTATCAAGACCAGGTTTAATTGAATGTTTCAGTGTGGAACCACATTACTACGTGATACAATCCAGAAACAGCACAGGATCTAGCCATGAAGTATGAGAAATATGCGAAAGTATGAGCCTGATGAGGGCAAATCCTAGACCTAACCCAAACCTAACATGCCTTATCCCCTAAAATATTTATCAAGACCAGGATTAATTGAATGTTTCAGTGTGGTACCACATTACTACGTGAACCAAACCAGAAAAAACCCAGGATCCGTTCAACAAGTATGTTAAAACTGCGACAGTATGACCCGGATGAGGGCAAATCCCAGGCCTAACCTAGACCTAACATGCGTTGTCCACTAAAATATTGATGGAAACGAAGTTTAGTTGACTGTTTCAGTGTTGCACTTCATTACTACGTGATGGAATCCAGAAAAAGCCAAGGATCTAGCCATCAAGTATGAGAAATATGCGAAAGAATGAGCCTGATGAGAGCAAATCCCTGCCTTAACCTAGACCTAACATGAATTATTCTCTAAAATATTGATCAAAACCAGGTTTAATTGACTGTTTCAGTGTGGTGCCACATTACTACATGATCCAATCCAGAAATAGCCCAGGATCTAGCCATGAAGTATGAGAGATATGCGAAAGTATGAGCCTGATGAGGGCAAATCCTAGACCTAACCCAGACCTAACATGCGTTATTCTCTAAAATATTTATCAAGACAAGGTTTAATTGAATGTTTCAGTGTGGTACCACATTACTACGTGATCGAAACCAGAAAAAACCCAGGATCCGTTCAACAAGTATGTGAAGAATGCGAAAGTATGAGTCTGATCAGTGAAAATCTCAGGCCTTACCTAGACCTAACTTACGTTGTCCTCTAAAATATTGATGGAAACTAGGTTTCATTGACTGTTTCAGTGTGGTACTACATTACTACGTGATGCAATCCAGAAAACGCCCAGGATCTAGCCATCAAGTATCAGAAATATGCGAAAGAATGAGCCTGATGAGGGCAAATCCTAGACCTAACCCAGACCTAACATGCGTTATCCTCTAAAATATTTATCCTGACCAGGTTTCATTGAATGTTTCAGTGTGGTACCACTTTACTACGTGATCCAATCCAGAAATAGCCCAGGATCTAGCCATGAAGTATGAGAAATATGCGAAAGTATGAGCCTGATGAGGGCAAATCCAAGACCTATCCCAGACCTAACTTGCGTTGTCCTCTAAGATATTGATGGAGACCAGGTTCAATTGACTATTTCAGTGTTGTACTTCATTACTACGTGATGCAATCCAGAAAAAGCCCAGGATCTAGCCATGAAGTATGAGAAATATGCGAAAGTATGAGCCTGATGAGTGCAAATCCTAGACCTAACCCAGACCTAACATGCGTTATCCTCTGAAATATTTATCAAGACCAGGTTTAATTGAATGTTTCAGTGTGGTACTACATTACTACGTGATGCAATCCAGAAAAAGCCCAGGATCTAGCCATCAAGTTTGAGAAATATGCGAAAGAATGAGCCTGATGAGGGCAAATACTAGACCTAACCCAGACCTAACATGCGTTATCCTCTAAAACATTGATCGCAACCAGGTTTAATGGACTGTTTCAGTGTGGTACCACACTACTACGTGATCCAAACCAGAAAAAACCCAGGATCTGTTCAACAAGTATGTGAAAAACGCGAAAGTATGAGTCTGATGAGGTCAAATCCCAGACCTATCCCAGACTTAACTTGCGTTATCCTCTAAAATATTGATCGAAACCAGGTTTAGTCGACTGTTTCAGCGTGGTACCACATTACTACGTGATACAATCCAGAAACAGCCCAGGATCTAGCCATCAAGTTTGAGAAATATGCGAAAGTATGAGCCTAATGAGGGCAAATCCTAGACCTAACCCAAACCTAACATGCGTTATCCTCTAAAATATTTATCAAGACCAGGTTTAATTGAATGTTTCAGTGTGGTACCACATTACTACGTGAACCAAACCAGAAAAAACCCAGGATCCGTTCAACAAGTATGTTAAAACTGCGGCAGTATGACCCTGATGAGGGCAAATCCCAGGCCTAATCTAGACCTAACATGCGTTATCTTCAAAAATATTGACCGAAACCTGGTTTAATCGACTGTTTCAGTGTGGTACCATATTACTATGTGATCCAAACCAGAAAATAACCCAGGATCTGGTCAACGAGTATGTGAAGGGTGCGAAAGTATGAGTCTGATGAGAGCAAATACTAGACCTAACCCAGACCTAACATGCGTTATCCTCTAAAATATTTATCAAGACGAGGTTTAATTGAATGTTTCAGTGTGGTACCACATTACTACGTGATGCAAACCAGAAAATAACCCAGGATCTGGTCAACGAGTATGTGAAGGGTGCGAAAGTATGTGTCTGATGAGAGCAAATACTTGACCTAACCCAGACCTAACATGCGTTATCCTCTAAAATATTTATCAAGACCAGGTTTAATTGAATGTTTCAGTGTGGTACCACATTACTACGTGATGCAATCCAGAAAAAGCCCAGGATCTAGCCATGAAGTTTGAGAAATATGCGAAACAATGAGCCTGATGAGGGCAAATCCTAGAGCTAACCCAGACCTAACATGCGTTATCCTCTAAAATATTGACCGCAACCAGGTTTAATGGACTGTTTCAGTGTGGTACCACACTACTACGTGATCCAAACCAGAAAAAACCCAGGATCTGTTCAACAAGTATGTGAAAAACGCGAAAGTATGAGCCTGATGAGGGCAAATTTCAGACCTATCCCAGACCTAACTTGCGTTGTCCTCTAAGATATTGATGGAAACCAGGTTTAAGTGACTGTTTCAGTGTTGTACTTCATTACTACGTGATGCGATCAAGAAAAAGCCCAGGATCTAGCCATCATGTATGAGACATATGCGAAAGAATAAGCCTGATGAGGGCAATTCCTAGACCTAACCCAGACCTAACATGCGTTATCCTCTAAAATATTTATCCAGACCAGGTTCCATTGAATGTTTCAGTGTGGTACCACTTTACTACGAGATCCAATCCAGAAATAGCCCAGGATCTAGCCATGAAGTATGAGAAATATGCGAAAGTATGAGCCTGATGAGGGCAAATCCTAGACCTAACCCAGACCTAACATGCGTTATCTTCTAAAATATTGATCGCAACCAGGTTTAATGGACTGTTTCCGTGTGGTACCACACTACTACGTGATCCAAACCAGAAAAAACCCAGGATCTGTTCAACAAGTATGTGAAAAACGCGAAAGTATGAGTCTGGTGAGGTCAAATCCCAGACCTATCCCAGACTTAACTTGCGTTATCCTCTAAAATATTTATCAAGACCAGGTTTAATTGATTGTTTCAGTGTGGTACCACATTACTACGTGATGCAATCCAGAAAAAGCCGAGGATCTAGCCATGAAGTATGTGAAATATGCGAAAGTAAGAGCCTGATGAGGGCAAATCCTAGACCTATCCCAGACCTAACTTGCGTTATCCTCTAACATATTGATCGAAACCAGGTTTAATTGACTGTTTCAGCGTGGTACCACATTATTACGTGATGCAATCCAGAAAAAGCCCAGGATCTAGCCATCAAGTATGAGAAATATGCGAAAGAATGAGCCTGATGAGGGCAAATCCTAGACCTAACCCAGACCTAACATGCGTTATCCTCTAAAATATTTATCCAGACCAGGTTCCATTGAATGTTTCAGTGTGGTACCACTTTACTACGAGATCCAATCCAGAAATAGCCCAGGATCTAGCCATGAAGTATGAGAAATATGCGAAAGTATGAGCCTGATGAGTGCAAATCCTAGACCTAACCCAGACCTAACATGCGTTATCCTCTGAAATATTTATCAAGACCAGGTTTAATTGAATGTTTCAGTGTGGAACCACATTACTACGTGATACAATCCAGAAACAGCACAGGATCTAGCCATGAAGTATGAGAAATATGCGAAAGTATGAGCCTGATGAGGGCAAATCCTAGACCTAACCCAAACCTAACATGCCTTATCCCCTAAAATATTTATCAAGACCAGGTTTAATTGAATGTTTCAGTGTGGTACCACATTACTACGTGAACCAAACCAGAAAAAACCCAGGATCCGTTCAACAAGTATGTTAAAACTGCGACAGTATGACCCGGATGAGGGCAAATCCCAGGCCTAACCTAGACCTAACATGCGTTGTCCACTAAAATATTGATGGAAACGAAGTTTAGTTGACTGTTTCAGTGTTGCACTTCATTACTACGTGATGGAATCCAGAAAAAGCCCAGGATCTAGCCATCAAGTATGAGAAATATGCGAAAGAATGAGCCTGATGAGAGCAAATCCCTGCCTTAACCTAGACCTAACATGAATTATTCTCTAAAATATTGATCAAAACCAGGTTTAATTGACTGTTTCAGTGTGGTGCCACATTACTACATGATCCAATCCAGAAATAGCCCAGGATCTAGCCATGAAGTATGAGAGATATGCGAAAGTATGAGCCTGATGAGGGCAAATCCTAGACCTAACCCAGACCTAACATGCGTTATTCTCTAAAATATTTATCAAGACAAGGTTTAATTGAATGTTTCAGTGTGGTACCACATTACTACGTGATCGAAACCAGAAAAAACCCCGAATCCGTTCAACAAGTATGTGAAGAATGCGAAAGTATGAGTCTGATCAGTGAAAATCTCAGGCCTTACCTAGACCTAACTTACGTTGTCCTCTAAAATATTGATGGAAACTAGGTTTCATTGACTGTTTCAGTGTGGTACTACATTACTACGTGATGCAATCCAGAAAACGCCCAGGATCTAGCCATCAAGTATCAGAAATATGCGAAAGAATGAGCCTGATGAGGGCAAATCCTAGACCTAACCCAGACCTAACATGCGTTATCCTCTAAAATATTTATCCTGACCAGGTTTCATTGAATGTTTCAGTGTGGTACCACTTTACTACGTGATCCAATCCAGAAATAGCCCAGGATCTAGCCATGAAGTATGAGAAATATGCGAAAGTATGAGCCTGATGAGGGCAAATCCAAGACCTATCCCAGACCTAACTTGCGTTGTCCTCTAAGATATTGATGGAGACCAGGTTCAATTGACTATTTCAGTGTTGTACTTCATTACTACGTGATGCAATCCAGAAAAAGCCCAGGATCTAGCCATGAAGTATGAGAAATATGCGAAAGTATGAGCCTGATGAGTGCAAATCCTAGACCTAACCCAGACCTAACATGCGTTATCCTCTGAAATATTTATCAAGACCAGGTTTAATTGAATGTTTCAGTGTGGTACTACATTACTACGTGATGCAATCCAGAAAAAGCCCAGGATCTAGCCATCAAGTTTGAGAAATATGCGAAAGAATGAGCCTGATGAGGGCAAATACTAGACCTAACCCAGACCTAACATGCGTTATCCTCTAAAACATTGATCGCAACCAGGTTTAATGGACTGTTTCAGTGTGGTACCACACTACTACGTGATCCAAACCAGAAAAAACCCAGGATCTGTTCAACAAGTATGTGAAAAACGCGAAAGTATGAGTCTGATGAGGTCAAATCCCAGACCTATCCCAGACTTAACTTGCGTTATCCTCTAAAATATTGATCGAAACCAGGTTTAGTCGACTGTTTCAGCGTGGTACCACATTACTACGTGATACAATCCAGAAACAGCCCAGGATCTAGCCATCAAGTTTGAGAAATATGCGAAAGTATGAGCCTAATGAGGGCAAATCCTAGACCTAACCCAAACCTAACATGCGTTATCCTCTAAAATATTTATCAAGACCAGGTTTAATTGAATGTTTCAGTGTGGTACCACATTACTACGTGAACCAAACCAGAAAAAACCCAGGATCCGTTCAACAAGTATGTTAAAACTGCGGCAGTATGACCCTGATGAGGGCAAATCCCAGGCCTAACCTAGACCTAACATGCGTTGTCCTCTAAAATACTGATGGAAACCAAGTACAATTGACTGTTTCAGTGTTGTGCTTCATTACTACGTGATGCAATCCAGAAAAAGCCCAGGATCTAGCCATCAAGTATGAGGAATATGCGAAAGAATGAGCCTGATGAGAGCAAATCACAGACGTAACCCAGACCTAACATGCGTTATCCTCTAAAATATTTATCAAGACCAGGTTTAATTGAATGTTTCAGTGTGGTACCACATTACTATGTGATCCAAACCAGAAAGAGCCCAGGATCTAGCCATGAAGTATGAGAAATATGCGAAAGTAAGAGCCTGATGAGGGCAAATCCTAGACCTATCCCAGACCTAACATGCGTTATCCTCTAAAATATTGATCGAAACCTGGTTTAATCGACTGTCTCAGAGTGGTACCAAATTACTATGTGATCCAAACCAGAAAAAAACCAGGATCCGTTCAACAAGTATGTGAAGAATGCGAAAGTATGAGTCTGATGAGTGAATATCCCAGGCCTAACATAGACCTAACATGCGTTATCCTCAATAATATTGATCGAAACCAGGTTTAATCGACTGCTTCAGTGTGGTACCTCATTACTACGTGATCCAAACCAGAAAATATCCCAGGATCTGTTCAACGAGTATGTGAAGTGTGCGAAAGTAAGAGTCTGATGAGGTCATATCCCAGACCTATCCCAGACCTAACATGCGTTATCCTCTAAAATATTGATCGTAACCAGGTTTAGTCAACTGTTTCAGTGTGGTACCACATTACTACGTGATCCAAACCAGAAAAAACCCAGGTTCCGTTCAACAAGTATGTGAAGAATGCGAAAGTATGAGACTGATGTGTGAAAATCCCAGACCTAACCTAGACCTAACATGCGTTATCCTCTAAAATATTGATCCAAACCAGGTTTAATGGACTGTTTCAGTGTGGCACCACACTACTACGTGATCCAAACCAGAAAAAACCCAGGATCTGTCCAACAAGTATGTGAAGAACGCGAAAGTATGAGTCTGATGAGGGCAAATCCCAGACCTAACCCAGACCAAACTTGCGTTGTCCTCTAAGATATTTATCCAGACCAGGTTTAATTGACTGTTTCAGTGTTGTACTTCATTACTACGTGATGCGATCCAGAAAAAGCCCAGGATCTAGCCATCAAGTATGAGAAATATGCGAAAGAATGAGCCTGATGAGAGCAAATCCCAGACCTAACCTAGACCTAACATGAATTATTCTCTAAAATATTGATCGAAACCAGGTTTAATTGACTGTTTCAGTGTTGTACTTCATTACTACGTGATGCAATCCAGAAAAAGCCCAGGATCTAGCCATCAAGTATGAGAAATGTGCGAAAGTATGAGCCTGATGAGGGCAAATCCTAGACCTAACCCAGACCTAACATGCGTTATCCTCTAAAATATTTATCAAGACCAGGTTTAATTGAATGTTTCAGTGTGGTAACACGTTACTACGTGACCCAAACTAGAAAAAACCCAGGATCTGTTCAACAAGTATGTGAAGAATGCGAAAGTATGAGTCTGATGAGTGAAAATCCCAGACCTAACCTAGACCTAAGATGCATTATCCTCTAAAATATTTATCCAGACCAGGTTTCATTGAATGTTTCAGTGTGGTACCACATTACTACGTGATACAATCCAGAAACAGCCCAGGATCTAGCCATGAAGTATGAGAAATATGCGAAAGTATGAGTCTGATGAGAGCAAATCCTAGACCTAACCCAGACCTAACATGCGTTATCCTCTAAAATATTTATCAAGACCAGGTTTAATTGAATGTTTCAGTGTGGTGCCACATTACTACGTGATGTAATCCAGAAAAAGCCCAGGATCTAGCCATGAAGTTTGAGAAATATGCGAAAGAATGAGCCTGATGAGGGCAAATCCTAGAGCTAACCCAGAACTAACATGCGTTATCCTCTAAAATAGTGATCGCAACCAGGTTTAATGGACTGTTTCAGTGTGGTACCACACTACTACGTGATCCAAACCAGAAAAAACCCAGGATCTGTTCAACAAGTATGTGAAAAACGCGAAAGGATGAGTCTGATGAGGTCAAATTCCAGACCTATCCCAGACTTAGCGTGCGTTATCCTCTAAAATATTGATCGAAACCGGGTCTAATCGACTGTTTCAGCGTGGTACCACATTACTACGTGATCCAAACCAGAAAAAACCCAGGATCTGTTCAACAAGTATGTGAAAACGCGAAAGTATGAGCCTGATGAGGGCAAATTTCAGACCTATCCCAGACCTAACTTGCGTTGTCCTCTAAGATATTGATGGAAACCAGGTTTAAGTGACTGTTTCAGTGTTGTACCTCATTACTACGTGATGCGATCAAGAAAAAGCCCAGGATCTAACCATCATGTATGAGACATATGCGAAAGAATAAGCCTGATGAGGGCAATTCCTAGACCTAACCCAGACCTAACATGCGTTATCCTCTAAAATATTTATCCAGACCAGGTTTCATTGAATGTTTCAGTGTGGTACCACTTTACTACGAGATCCAATCCAGAAATAGCCCAGGATCTAGCCATGAAGTATGAGAAATATGCGAAAGTATGAGCCTGATGAGGGCAAATCCTAGGCCTAACCCAGACCTAACATGCGTTATCTTCTAAAATATTTATCAAGACCCGGTTTAATTGAATGTTTCAGTGTTGTACTTCATTACTACGTGATGCGATCCAGAAAAAGCCCAGGATCTAGCCATCAAGTATGAGAAATATGCGAAAGAATGAGCCTGATGAGAGCAAATCCCAGACCTAACCTAGACCTAACATGAATTATTCTCTAAAATATAGATCGAAACCAGGTTTAATTGACTGTTTCAGTGTTGTATTTCATTACTACGTGATGCAATCCAGCAAAAGCCCAGGATCTAGCCATCAAGTATGAGAAATATGCGAAAGTATGAGCCTGACGAGGGCAAATCCTAGACCTAACCCAAACCTAACATGCGTTATCCTCTAAAATATTTATCAAGACCAGGTTTAATTGATTGTTTCATTGTGGTCCCACATTACTACGTGATCCAAACCAGGAAAAACCCAGGATCCGTTCAACAAGTATGTGAAGAGTGCGAAAGTATGAGTCTGATGAGTGAAAATCCCAGACCTAACCTAGACCTAAGATGCATTATCCTCTAAAATATTTATCCAGACCAGGTTTCATTGAATGTTTCAGTGTGGTACCACTTTACAACGTGATCCAATCCAGAAATAGCCCAGGATCTAGCCATGAAGTATGAGAAATATGCGAAAGTAAGAGCCTGATGAGGGCAAATCCTAGACCTATCCCAGACCTAACTTGCGTTATCCTCCAAAATATTGATCGAAACCAGGTTTAATTGACTGTTTCAGCGTGGTACCGCATTACTACGTGATCCAATCCAGAAATAGCCCAGGATCTAGCCATGAAGTATGAGAAATATGCGAATGTAAGAGCCTGATGAGTGCAAATCCTAGACCTATCCCAGACCTAACTTGCGTTATCCGCCAAAATATTGATCGAAACCAGGTTTAATTGACTGTTTCAGCGTGGTACCACATTACTACGTGATACAATCCAGAAACAGCCCAGGATCTAGCCATGAAGTATGAGAAATATGCGAAAGTATGAGCCTGATGAGGGCAAATCCTAGACCTAACCTAGACCTAACATGCGTTATCCTCCAAAATATTTATCAAGACCAGGTTTAATTGATTGTTTCAGTGTGGTCCCAAATTACTACGTGATCCCAACCAGAAAAAACCCAGGATCTAGCCATGAAGTTTGAGAAATATGCGAAAGAATGAGCCTGATGAGGGCAAATCCTAGAGCTAACCCAGACCTAACATGCGTTATCCTCTAAAATATTGATCGCAACCAGGTTTAATGGACTGTTTCAGTGTGGTACCACACTACTACGTGATCCAAACCAGAAAAAACCCAGGATCTGTTCAACAAGTATGTGAAAAACGCGAAAGGATGAGTCTGATGAGGTCAAATTCCAGACCTATCCCAGACTTAGCTTGCGTTATCCTCTAAAATATTGATCGAAACCGGGTCTAATCGACTGTTTCAGCGTGGTACCACATTACTACGTGATCCAAACCAGAAAAAACCCAGGATCTGTTCAACAAGTATGTGAAAACGCGAAAGTATGAGCCTGATGAGGGCAAATTTCAGACCTATCCCAGACCTAACTTGCGTTGTCCTCTAAGATATTGATGGAAACCAGGTTTAAGTGACTGTTTCAGTGTTGTACCTCATTACTACGTGATGCGATCAAGAAAAAGCCCAGGATCTAACCATCATGTATGAGACATATGCGAAAGAATAAGCCTGATGAGGGCAATTCCTAGACCTAACCCAGACCTAACATGCGTTATCCTCTAAAATATTTATCCAGAACAGGATTCATTGAATGTTTCAGTGTGGTACCACTTTACTACGAGATCCAATCCAGAAATAGCCCAGGATCTAGCCATGAAGTATGAGAAATATGCGAAAGTATGAGCCTGATGAGGGCAAATCCTAGGCCTAACCCAGACCTAACATGCGTTATCTTCTAAAATATTTATCAAGACCCGGTTTAATTGAATGTTTCAGTGTTGTACTTCATTACTACGTGATGCGATCCAGAAAAAGCCCAGGATCTAGCCATCAAGTATGAGAAATATGCGAAAGAATGAGCCTGATGAGAGCAAATCCCAGACCTAACCTAGACCTAACATGAATTATTCTCTAAAATATAGATCGAAACCAGGTTTAATTGACTGTTTCAGTGTTGTATTTCATTACTACGTGATGCAATCCAGCAAAAGCCCAGGATCTAGCCATCAAGTATGAGAAATATGCGAAAGTATGAGCCTGACGAGGGCAAATCCTAGACCTAACCCAAACCTAACATGCGTTATCCTCTAAAATATTTATCAAGACCAGGTTTAATTGATTGTTTCATTGTGGTCCCACATTACTACGTGATCCAAACCAGGAAAAACCCAGGATCCGTTCAACAAGTATGTGAAGAATGCGAAAGTATGAGTCTGATGAGTGAAAATCCCAGACCTAACCTAGACCTAAGATGCATTATCCTCTAAAATATTTATCCAGACCAGGTTTCATTGAATGTTTCAGTGTGGTACCACTTTACAACGTGATCCAATCCAGAAATAGCCAAGGATCTAGCCATGAAGTATGAGAAATATGCGAAAGTAAGAGCCTGATGAGGGCAAATCCTAGACCTATCCCAGACCTAACTTGCGTTATCCTCCAAAATATTGATCGAAACCAGGTTTAATTGACTGTTTCAGCGTGGTACCGCATTACTACGTGATCCAATCCAGAAATAGCCCAGGATCTAGCCATGAAGTATGAGAAATATGCGAATGTAAGAGCCTGATGAGGGCAAATCCTAGACCTATCCCAGACCTAACTTGCGTTATCCTCCAAAATATTGATCGAAACCAGGTTTAATTGACTGTTTCAGCGTGGTACCACATTACTACGTGATACAATCCAGAAACAGCCCAGGATCTAGCCATGAAGTATGAGAAATATGCGAAAGTATGAGCCTGATGAGGGCAAATCCTAGACCTAACCTAGACCTAACATGCGTTATCCTCCAAAATATTTATCAAGACCAGGTTTAATTGATTGTTTCAGTGTGGTCCCACATTACTACGTGATCCCAACCAGAAAAAACACAGGTCCGTTCAACAAGTATGTGAAGAATGCGAAAGTATGAGTCTGATGAGTGAAAATCCCACGCCCAACCTAGACCTAACATGAATTATTCTCTAAAATATTGATCGAAACCAGATTTAATTGACTGCTTCAGTGTGGTACCACATTACTACGTGATGCAAACCAGAAAAAACCCAGGCTCCGTTCAACAAGTATGTGAAGAATGCGAAAGTATGAGTCTGATTAGGGCGAATCCCATATCTATCCCAGACCTAACTTGCGTTGTCCTCTAAAATATTGATGGAAACCAGGTTTAATTGACTGTTTCAGTGTTGTACTTCATTACTACGTTATGCAATCCAGAAAAAGCCCAGGATCTAGCCATCAAGTATGAGAAATATGCGAATGAATGAGCCTGATAAGAGCAAATCCCAGACCTAGCCTAGACCTAACATGAATTATTCTCTAAAATATTGATCGAAACCAGGTTTAATTAACTGTTTCAGTGTGGTCCCACATTACTACGTGATACAATCCAGAAACAGCCCGGGATCTAGCCATGAAGTATGAGAAATATGCGAAAGTATGAGCCTGATGAGGGCAAATCCTAGACCGAACCTAGACCTAACATGCGTTATCCTCCAAAATATTTATCAAGACCAGGTTTAATTGATTGTTTCAGTGTGGTCCCACATTACTACGTGATCCCAACCAGAAAATACCCAGGATCCGTTCAACAAGTATGTGAAGAATGCGAAAGTATGAGTCTGATGAGTGAAAATCCCAGGCCTAACCTAGACCTAACATGAATTATTCTCTAAAATATTGATCGAAACCAGATTTAATTGACTGCTTCAGTGTGGTACCACATTACTACGTGATGCAAACCAGAAAAAACCCAGGCTCCGTTCAACAAGTATGTGAAGAATGCGAAAGTATGAGTCTGATTAGGGCGAATCCCATATCTATCCCAGACCTAACTTGCGTTGTCCTCTAAAATATTGATGGAAACCAGGTTTAATTGACTGTTTCAGTGTTGTACTTCATTACTACGTTATGCAATCCAGAAAAAGCCCAGGATCTAGCCATCAAGTATGAGAAATATGCGAATGAATGAGCCTGATAAGAGCAAATCCCAGACCTAGCCTAGACCTAACATGAATTATTCTCTAAAATATTGATCGAAACCAGGTTTAATTAACTGTTTCAGTGTGGTCCCACATTACTACGTGATGCAAACCAGAAAAAGCCCAGGATCCGTTCAACAAGTATGTGAAGAATGCGAAAGTATGAGTCTGATGAGAGCAAATCCTAGACCTAACCCAGACCTAACATGCGTTATCCTCTAAAATATTTATCAAGACCAGGTTTAATTGAATGTTTCAGTGTGGTGCCACATTACTACGTGATGTAATCCAGAAAAAGCCCAGGATCTAGCCATGAAGTTTGAGAAATATGCGAAAGAATGAGCCTGATGAGGGCAAATCCTAGAGCTAACCCAGACCTAACATGCGTTATCCTCTAAAATATTGATCGCAACCAGGTGTAATGGACTGTTTCAGTGTGGTACCACACTACTACGTGATCCAAACCAGAAAAAACCCAGGATCTGTTCAACAAGTATGTGAAAAACGCGAAAGGATGAGTCTGTTGAGGTCAAATTCCAGACCTATCCCAGACTTAGCTTGCGTTATCCTCTAAAATATTGATCGAAACCGGGTCTAATCGACTGTTTCAGCGTGGTACCACATTACTACGTGATCCAAACCAGAAAAAACCCAGGATCTGTTCAACAAGTATGTGAAAACGCGAAAGTATGAGCCTGATGAGGGCAAATTTCAGACCTATCCCAGACCTAACTTGCGTTGTCCTCTAAGATATTGATGGAAACCAGGTTTAAGTGACTGTTTCAGTGTTGTACCTCATTACTACGTGATGCGATCAAGAAAAAGCCCAGGATCTAGCCATCATGTATGAGACATATGCGAAAGAATAAGCCTGATGGGGGCAATTCCTAGACCTAACCCAGACCTAACATGCGTTATCCTCTAAAATATTTATCCAGACCAGGTTTCATTGAATGTTTCAGTGTGGTACCACTTTACTACGAGATCCAATCCAGAAATAGCCCAGGATCTAGCCATGAAGTATGAGAAATATGCGAAAGTATGAGCCTGATGATGGCAAATCCTAGGCCTAACCCAGACCTAACATGCGTTATCCTCTAAAATATTTATCAAGACCAGGTTTAATTGAATGTTTCAGTGTGGTACCACATTACTACGTGACCCAAACCAGAAAAAACCCAGGATCTGTTCAACAAGTATGTGAAAAACGCGAAAGTATGAGCCTGATGAGGGCAAATCCCAGACCTATCCCAGACCTAACTTGCGTTATCCTCTAAAATATTCATCGAAACCAGGTTTAATTGACTGTTTCAGTGTTGTACTTCATTACTACGTGATGCAATCCAGAAAAAGCCCAGGATCTAGCCATCAAGTATGAGAAATATGCGAAAGTATGAGCTTGATGAGGGCAAATCCTAAACCTAACCCAAACCTAACATGCGTTATCCTCTAAAATATTTATCCAAACCAGGTTTCATTGAATGTTTCAGTGTGGTACCACTTTACTACGTTATCCAATCCAGAAATAGCCCAGGATCTAGCCATGGAGTATGAGAAATATGCGAAAGTAAGAGCCTGATGAGGGCAAATCCTAGACCTATCCCAGACCTAACTTGCGTTATCCTCCAAAATATTGATCGAAACCAGGTTTAATTGACTGTTTCAGCGTGGTACCACATTACTACGTGATACAATCCAGAAATAGCCCAGGATCTAGCCATGAAGTATGAGAAATATGCGAAAGTATGAGCCTGATGAGGGCAAATCCTAGGCCTAACCCAGACCTAACATGCGTTATCCTCTAAAATATTTATCAAGACCAGGTTTAATTGAATGTTTCAGTGTGGTACCACATTACTACGTGACCCAAACCAGAAAAAACCCAGGATCTGTTCAACAAGTATGTGAAAAACGCGAAAGTATGAGCCTTATGAGTGCAAATCCTAGACCTAACCCAGACCTAACATGCGTTATCCTCCAAAATATTGATCGAAACCAGGTTTAATTGACTGTTTCAGCGTGGTACCACATTACTACGTGATACAATCCAGAAACAGCCCAGGATCTAGCCATGAAGTATGAGAAATATGCGAAAGTATGAGCCTGATGAGGGCAAATCCTAGACCTAACCCAGACCTAACATGCGTTATCCTCCAAAATATTTATCAAGACCAGGTTTAATTGATTGTTTCAGTGTGGTCTCACATTTCTACGTGATCCAAACCAGAAAAAACCCAGGATCTGTTCAACAAGTATGTGAAAAACGCGAAAGGATGAGTCTGATGAGGTCAAATTCCAGACCTATCCCAGACTTAGCTTGCGTTATCCTCTAAAATATTGATCGAAACCGGGTCTAATCGACTGTTTCAGCGTGGTACCACAGTACTACGTGATCCAAACCTGAAAAAACCCAGGATCTGTTCAACAAGTATGTGAAAAAACGAAAGTATGAGCCTGATGAGGGCAAATTTCAGACCTATCCCAGACCTAACTTGCGTTGTCCTCTAAGATATTGATGGAAACCAGGTTTAAGTGACTGTTTCAGTGTTGTACCTCATTACTACGTGATGCGATCAAGAAAAAGCCCAGGATCTAGCCATCATGTATGAGACATATGCGAAAGAATAAGCCTGATGAGGGCAATTCCTAGACCTAACCCAGACCTAACATGCGTTATCCTCTAAAATATTTATCCAGACCAGGTTTCATTGAACGTTTCAGTGTGGTACCACTTTACTACGAGATCCAATCCAGAAATAGCCCAGGATCTAGCCATGAAGTATGAGAAATATGCGAAAGTATGAGCCTGATGAGGGCAAATCCTAGGCCTAACCCAGACCTAACATGCGTTATCTTCTAAAATATTTATCAAGACCCGGTTTAATTGAATGTTTCAGTGTTGTACTTCATTACTACGTGATGCGATCCAGAAAAAGCCCAGGATCTAGCCATCAAGTATGAGAAATATGCGAAAGAATGAGCCTGATGAGAGCAAATCCCAGACCTAACCTGGACCTAACATGAATTATTCTCTAAAATATAGATCGAAACCAGGTTTAATTGACTGTTTCAGTGCTGTATTTCATTACTACGTGATGCAATCCAGAAAAAGCCCAGGATCTAGCCATCAAGTATGAGAAATATGCGAAAGTATGAGCTTGATGAGGGCAAATCCTAGACCTAACCCAGACCTAACATGCGTTATCCTCTAAAATATTTATCAAGACCAGGTTTAATTGAATGTTTCAGTGTGGTACCACATTACTACGTGACCCAAACCAGAAAAAACCCAGGATCTGTTCAACAAGTATGTGAAAAACGCGAAAGTATGAGCCTGATGAGGGCAAATCCCAGACCTATCCCAGACCTAACTTGCGTTATCCTCTAAAATATTCATCGAAACCAGGTTTAATTGACTGTTTCAGTGTTGTACTTCATTACTACGTGATGCAATCCAGAAAAAGCCCAGGATCTAGCCATCAAGTATGAGAAATATGCGAAAGTATGAGCTTAATGAGGGCAAATCCTAGACCTAACCCAAACCTAACATGCGTTATCCTCTAAAATATTTATCCAAACCAGGTTTCATTGAATGTTTCAGTGTGGTACCACTTTACTACGTGATCCAATCCAGAAATAGCCCAGGATCTAGCCATGGAGTATGAGAAATATGCGAAAGTAAGAGCCTGATGAGGGCAAATCCTAGACCTATCCCAGACCTAACTTGCGTTATCCTCCAAAATATTGATCGAAACCAGGTTTAATTGACTGTTTCAGCGTGGTACCACATTACTACGTGATACAATCCAGAAACAGCCCAGGATCTAGCCATGAAGTATGAGAAATATGCGAAAGTATGAGCCTGATGAGGGCAAATCCTAGACCTAACCCAGACCTAACATGCGTTATACTCCAAAATATTTATCAAGACTAGGTTTAATTGATTGTTTCAGTGTGGTCCCACATTACTACGTGATCCAAACCAGAAAAAACCCAGGATCTGTTCAACAAGTATGTGAAAAACGCGAAAGGATGAGTCTGATGAGGTCAAATTCCAGACCTATCCCAGACTTAGCTTGCGTTATCCTCTAAAATATTGATCGAAACCGGGTCTAATCGACTGTTTCAGCGTGGTACCACATTACTACGTGATCCAAACCAGAAAAAACCCAGGATCTGTTCAACAAGTATGTGAAAACGCGAAAGTATGAGCCTGATGAGGGCAAATTTCAGACCTATCCCAGACCTAACTTGCGTTGTCCTCTAAGATATTGATGGAAACCAGGTTTAAGTGACTGTTTCAGTGTTGTACCTCATTACTACGTGATGCGATCAAGAAAAAGCCCAGGATCTAGCCATCATGTATGAGACATATGGGAAAGAATAAGCCTGATGAGGGCAATTCCTAGACCTAACCCAGACCTAACATGCGTTATCCTCTAAAATATTTATCCAGACCAGGTTTCATTGAATGTTTCAGTGTGGTACCACTTTACTACGAGATCCAATCCAGAAATAGCCCAGGATCTAGCCATGAAGTATGAGAAATATGCGAAAGTATGAGCCTGATGAGGGCAAATCCTAGACCTAACCCAGACCTAACATGCGTTATCTTCTAAAATATTTATCAAGACCAGGTTTAATTGAATGTTTCAGTGTGGTACCACATTACTACGTGATGCAATCCAGAAAAAGCCCAGGATCTAGCCATCAAGTTTGAGAAATATGCGAAAGAATGAGCCTGATGAGGGCAAATCCTAGACCTAACCCAGACCTAACATGCGTTATCCTCTAAAATACTTATCCTGACCAGGTTTCATTGAATGTTTCAGTGTGGTACCACTTTACTACGTGATCCAATCCAGAAATAGCCCAGGATCTAGCCATGAAGTATGAGAAATATGCGAAAGTATGAGCCTGATGAGGGCAAATACTAGACCTAACCCAGACCTAACATGCGTTATCCTCTAAAATATTGATCGCAACCAGGTTTAATGGACTGTTTCAGTGTGGTACCACATTACTACGTGATACAATCCAGAAACAGCACAGGATCTAGCCATGAAGTATGAGAAATATGCGAAAGTATGAGCCTGATGAGGGCAAATCCTAGACCTAACCCAAACCTAACATGCGTTATCCCCTAAAATATTTATCATGACCAGGTTTAATTGAATGTTTCAGTGTGGTACCACATTACTACGTGAACCAAACCAGAAAAAACCCAGGATCCGTTCAACAAGTATGTTAAAACTGCGACAGTATGACCCTGATGAGGGCAAATCCCAGGCCTAACCTAGACCTAACATGCGTTGTCCTCTAAAATATTGATGGAAACCAGGTTTAATTGACTGTTTCAGTGTTGTACTTCATTACTACGTGATGCAATCCAGAAAAAGCCCAGGATCTAGCCATGAAGTATGAGAAATATGCGAAAGTAAGAGCCTGATGAGGGCAAATCCTAGACCTATCCCAGACCTAACTTGCGTTATCCTCTAACATATTGATCGAAACCAGGTTTAATTGACTGTTTCAGCGTGGTACCACATTACTACGTGATGCAATCCAGAAAAAGCCCAGGATCTAGCCATCAAGTATGAGAGATATGCGAAAGTATGAGCCTGATGAGGGCAAATCCTAGACCTAACCCAGACCTAACATGCGTTATTCTCCAAAATATTTATCAAGACAAGGTTTAATTGAATGTTTCAGTGTGGTACCACATTACTACGTGATCAAAACCAGAAAAAACCCAGGATCCGTTCAACAAGTATGTGAAGAATGCGAAAGTATGAGTCTGATCAGTGAAAATCTCAGGCCTTACCTAGACCTAACTTGCGTTGTCCTCTAAAATATTGATGGAAACTAGGTTTCATTGACTGTTTCAGTGTGGTACTACATTACTACGTGATGCAATCCAGAAAACGCCCAGGATCTAGCCATCAAGTATCAGATATATGCGAAAGAATGAGCCTGATGAGGGCAAATCCTAGACCTAACCCAGACCTAACATGCGTTATCCTCTAAAATACTTATCCTGACCAGGTTTCATTGAATGTTTCAGTGTGGTACCACTTTACTACGTGATCCAATCCAGAAATAGCCCAGGATCTAGCCATGAAGTATGAGAAATATGCGAAAGTATGAGCCTGATGAGGGCAAATCCAAGACCTATCCCAGACCTAACTTGCGTTGTCCTCTAAGATATTGATGGAGACCAGGTTTAATGGACTGTTTCAGTGTGGTACCACACTACTACGTGATCAAAACCAGAAAAAACCCAGGATCTGTTCAACAAGTATGTGAAAAACGCGAAGGTATGAGTCTGATGAGGTCAAATCCCAGACCTATCCCAGACTTAACTTGCGTTATACTCTAAAATATTGATCGAAACCAGGTTTACTCGACTGTTTCAGCGTGGTACCACATTACTACGTGATACAATCCAGAAACAGCCCAGGATCTAGCCATCAAGTTTGAGAAATATGCGAAAGTATGAGCCTAATGAGGGCAAATCCTAGACCTAACCCAAACCTAACATGCGTTATCCTCTAAAATATTTATCAAGACCAGGTTTAATTGAATGTTTCAGTATGGTACCACATTACTACGTGAACCAAACCAGAAAAAACCCAGGATCCGTTCAACAAGTATGTTAAAACTGCGGCAGTATGACCCTGATGAGGGCAAATCCCAGGCCTAACCTAGACCTAACATGCGTTGTCCTCTAAAATATTGATGGAAACCAAGTTTAATTGACTGTTTCAGTGTTGTGCTTCATTACTACGTGATGCAATCCAGAAAAAGCCCAGGATCTAGCCATCAAGTATGAGGAATATGCGAAAGAATGAGCCTGATGAGAGCAAATCCCTGACCTAACCTAGACCTAACTTGCGTTGTCCTCTAAGATATTGATGGAAACCAGGTTTAATTGACAGTTTCTGTGTTGTACTTCATTACTACGTGATGCAATCCAGAAATAGCCCAGGATCTAGCCATGAAGTATGAGAAATATGCGAAAGTATGAGCCTGATGAGGGCAAATCCAAGACCTATCCCAGACCTAACTTGCGTTGTCCTCTAAGATATTTATCCAGACCAGGTTTCATTGAATGTTTCAGTGTGGTACCACTTTACTACGTGATCCAATCCAGAAATAGCCCAGGTGCTAGCCATGAAGTATGAGAAATATGCGAAAGTATGAGCCTGATGAGGGCAAATCCTAGACCTAACCCAGACCTAACATGCGTTATTCTCTAAAATATTTATCAAGACCAGGTTTAATTGAATGTTTCAGTGTGGTACCACATTACTACGTCATCCAAACCAGAAAAAACCCAGGATCCGTTCAACAAGTATGCGAAGAATGCGAAAGTATGAGTCTGATCAGTGAAAATCTCAGGCCGTACCTAGACCTAACTTGCGTTGTCCTCTAAAATATTGATGGAAACCAGGTTTCATTGACTGTTTCGGTGTGGTACTACATTATTACGTGATGCAATCCAGAAAAAGCCCAGGATCTAGCCAACAAGTATGAGAAATATGCGAAAGAATGAGCCTGATGAGAGCAAATCCCAGACCTAACCTAGACCTAACATGCGTTATCCTCTAAAATATTGAGCGAAACCAGGTTTAATGGACTGTTTCAGTGTGGTACCACACTACTTCGTGATCCAAACCAGAAAAAACCCAGGTTCTGTTCAACAAGTATGCGAAAAACGCTAAACTGTGAGCCTGATGAGGGCAAATCTTAGACCTAACCCAGACCTAAGATGCGTTATCCTCTAAAATATTTATCCAGACCAGGTTTCATTGAATGTTTCAGTGTGGTACCACTTTACTACGTGATCCAATACAGAAATAGCCCAGGATCTAGCCATGAAGTATGAGAAATATGCGAAAGTAAGGGCCTGATGAGGGCAAATCCTAGACCTATCCCAGACCTAACTTCCGTTATCCGCTAAAATATTGATCGAAAACAGGTTTAATTGACTGTTTCAGTGTGGTACCACATTACTACGTGACACAATCCAGAAACAGCCCAGGATCTTGCCATGAAGTATGAGAAATATGCGAAAGTATGAGCCTGATGAGAGCAAATCCTAGACCTAACCCAGACCTAACATGCGTTATCCTCTAAAATATTTATCAAGACCAGGTTTAATTGATTGTTTCAGTGTGGTCCCACATTACTACGTGTTTCATGCCAGAAAATACCCAGGGTCTGTTCAACATGTATGAGAAATATGCGGAAGAATGAGCCTGATGAGAGCAAATCCCAGACCTAACCTAGACCTAACATGCGTTATCCTCTAAAATATTGAGCGAAACCAGGTTTAATGGACTGTTTCAGTGTGGTACCACACTACTTCGTGATCCAAACCAGAAAAAACCCAGGATCTGTTCAACAAGTATGCGAAAAACGCTAAACTGTGAGCCTGATGAGGGCAAATCTTAGACCTAACCCAGACCTAAGATGCGTTATCCTCTAAAATATTTATCCAGACCAGGTTTCATTGAATGTTTCAGTGTGGTACCACTTTACTACGTGATCCAATCCAGAAATAGCCCAGGATCTAGCCATGAAGTATCAGAAATATGCGAAAGTATGAGCCTGATGAGGGCAAATCCAAGACCTATCCCAGACCTAACTTGCGTTGTCCTCTAAGATATTGATGGAGACCAGGTTCAATTGACTGTTTCAGTGTTGTACTTCATTACTACGTGATACAATCCAGAAACAGCCCAGGATCTAGCCATGAAGTATGAGAAATATGCGAAAGTATGAGCCTGATGAGTGCGAATCCTAGACCTAACCCAGACCTAACATGCGTTATCCTCTGAAATATTTATCAAGACCAGGTTTAATTGAATGTTTCAGTGTGGTACTACATTACTACGTGATGCAATCCAGAAAACGCCCAGGATCTAGCCATCAAGTTTGAGAAATATGCGAAAGAATGAGCCTGATGAGGGCAAATACTAGACCTAACCCAGATCTAACATGCGTTATCCTCTAAAACATTGATCGCAACCAGGTTTAATGGACTGTTTCAGTGTGGTACCACACTACTACGTGATCCAAACCAGAAAAAACCCAGGATCTGTTCAACAAGTATGTGAAAAAGGCGAAAGTATGAGCCGTATGAGTGCAAATCCTAGACCTAACCCAGACCTAACATGCGTTATCCTCTGAAATATTTATCAAGACCAAGTTTAATTGAATGTTTCAGTGTGGTACTACATTACTACGTGATGCAATCCAGAAAAAGCCCAGGATCTAGCCATGAAGTATGAGAAATATGCGAAAGTATGAGCCTAATGAGGGCAAGTCCTAGACCTAACCCAAACCTAACATGCGTTATCCCCTAAAATATTTATCAAGACCAGGTTTAATTGAATGTTTCAGTGTGGTACCACATTACTACGTGATCGAAACCGGAAAAAACCCAGGATCCGTTCAACAAGTATGCGAAAAACGCTAAACTGTGAGCGTGATGAGGGCAAATCTTAGACCTAACCCAGACCTAAGATGCGTTATCCTCTAAAATATTTATCCAGACCAGGTTTCAATGAATGTTTCAGTGTGGTACCACTTTACTACGTGATCCAATCCAGAAATAGCCCAGGATCTAGCCATGAAGTATGAGAAATATGCGAAAGTAAGAGCCTGATGAGGGCAAATCCTAGACCTATCCCAGACCTAACTTCCGTTATCCTCTAAAATATTGATCGAAACCAGGTTTAGTTGACTGTTTCAGCGTGGTACCACATTACTACGTGATACAATCCAGGAACAGCCCAGGATCTAGCCATGAAGTATGAGAAATATGCGAAAGTATGAGCCTGATGAGGGCAAATCCTAGACCTAACCCAGACCTAACATGCGTTATCCTCTAAAATATTTATTAAGACCAGGTTTAATTGATTGTTTCAGTGTGGTCCCACATTACTACGTGTTCCATGCCAGAAAATACCCAGGATCTGTTCAACATGTATGAGAAATATGCGGAAGAATGAGCCTGATGAGAGTAAATCCCAGACCTAACCTAGACATAACATGAATTATTCTTTAAAATATTGATCGAAACCAGGTTTACTTGACTGTTTCAGTGTGGTCCCACATTACTACGTGATCCAAACCAGAAAAAACCCAGGATCTGTTCAACAAGTATGTGAAAAACGCGAAACTGTGAGCCTGATGAGGGCAAATCTTAGACCTAACCTTGACCTAACATGCGTTATCCGCTAAGATATTTATCCAGACCAGGTTTCATTGAATGTTTCAGTGTGGTACCACTTTACTACGTGATCCAATCCAGAAATAGCCCAGGTGCTAGCCATGAAGTATGAGAAATATGCGAAAGTATGAGCCTGATGAGGGCAAATCCTAGACCTAACCCAGACCTAACATGCGTTATTCTCTAAAATATTTATCAAGACCAGGTTTAATTGAATGTTTCAGTGTGGTACCACATTACTACGTCATCCAAACCAGAAAAAACCCAGGATCCGTTCAACAAGTATGCGAAGAATGCGAAAGTATGAGTCTGATCAGTGAAAATCTCAGGCCTTACCTAGACCTAACTTGCGTTGTCTTCTAAAATATTCATGGAAACCTGGTTTCATTGACTGTTTCAGTGTGGTACTACATTACTACGTGATGCAATCTAGAAAAAGCCCAGGATCTAGCCATCAAGTGTGAGAAATATGCGAAAGAATGAGCCTGATGACAGCAAATCCCAGACCTAACCTAGACCTAACATGCGTTATCCTCTAAAATATTGAGCGAAACCAGGTTTAATGGACTGTTTCAGTGTGGTACCACTTTACTACGTGATCCAATCCCGAAATAGCCCAGGATCTGTTCAACAAGTATGTGAAAAACGCGAAACTGTGAGCCTGATGAGGGCAAATCTTAGACCTAACCTTGACCTAACATGCGTTATCCTCTAAGATATTTATACAGACCAGGTTTCATTGAATGTTTCAGTGTGGTACCACTTTACTACGTGATCCAATCCAGAAATAGCCCAGGAGCTAGCCATGAAGTATGAGAAATATGCGAAAGTAAGAGCCTGATGAGGGCAAATCCTAGACCTATCCCAGACCTAACTTCCGTTATCCTCTAAAATATTGATCGAAACCAGGTTTAATTGACTGTTTCAGCGTGGTACCACATTACTACGTGATAGAATCCAGAAACAGCCCAGGATCTAGCCATGAAGTATGAGAAATATGCGAAAGTAAGAGCCTGATGAGGGCAAATCTAGACCTATCCCAGACCTAACTTCCGTTATCCTCTAAAATATTGATCGAAAACAGGTTTAATTGATTGTTTCAGTGTTGCACTTCATTACTAAGTGATGCAATCCAGAAACAGCCCAGGATCTAGCCATCAAGTATGAGAAATATGCGAAAGAATGAGCCTGATGAGGGCAAATCCTAGACCTAACCCAGACCTAACATGAATTATTCTCTAAAATATTGATCGAAACCAGGTTTAATTGACTGTTTCAGTGTTGTACTTTATTACTACGTGATGCAATCCAGAAAAAGCCCAGGATCTAGCCATCAAGTATGAGAAATATGCGAAAGAATGAGCCTGATGAGAGCAAATCCCAGACCTAACCAAGACCTAACATGAATTATTATGCAATCCAGAAACAGCCCAGGATCTAGCCATGAAGTATGAGAAATATGCGAAAGTATGAGCCTGATGAGTGCAAATCCTAGACCTAACCCAGACCTAACATGCGTTATCCTCTGAAATATTTATCAAGACCAGGTTTAATTGAATGTTTCAGTGTGGTACTACATTACTACGTGATGCAATCCAGAAAAAGCCCAGGATCTAGCCATCAAGTTTGAGAAATATGCGAAAGAATGAGCCTGATGAGGGCAAATACTAGACCTAACCCAGACCTAACATGCGTTATCCTCTAAAACATTGATCGCAACCAGGTTTAATGGACTGTTTCAGTGTGGTACCACACTACTACGTGATCCAAACCAGAAAAAACCCAGGATCTGTTCAACAAGTATGTGAAAAACGCGAAAGTATGAGCCTTATGAGTGCAAATCCTAGACCTAACCCAGACCTAACATGCGTTATCCTCTGAAATATTTATCAAGACCAGGTTTAATTGATTGTTTCAGTGTGGTCCCACACTACTACGTGATCCAAACCAGAAAAAACCCAGGATCTGTTCAACAAGTGTGTGAAAAACGCGAAAGTATGAGCCTTATGAGTGCAAATCCTAGACCTATCCCAGACCTAACTTCCGTTATCCTCTAAAATATTGATCGAAAACAGGTTTAATTGACTGTTTCAGTGTTGCACTTCATTACTAAGTGATGCAATCCAGAAACAGCCCAGGATCTGGTCATCAAGTATGAGAAATATGCGAAAGAATGAGCCTGATGAGGGCAAATCCTAGACCTAACCCAGACCTAACATGAATTATTCTCTAAAATATTGATCGAAACCAGGTTTAATTGACTGTTTCAGTGTTGTACTTTATTACTACGTGATGCAATCCAGAAAAAGCCCAGGATCTAGCCATCAAGTATGAGAAATATGCGAAAGAATGAGCCTGATGAGAGCAAATCCCAGACCTAACCTAGACCTAACATGAATTATTCTCTAAAATATTGATCAAAAGTAGGTTTAATTGACTGTTTCAGTGTGGTACCACATTACTACGTGATCCAATCCAGAAATAGCCCAGGATCTAGCCAAGAAGTATGAGAAATATGCGAAAATATGAGCCTGATGAGGGCAAATCCTAGACCTCATCCAGACCTAACATGCGTTATTCTCTAAAATATTGATGGAAACCAGGTTTAATTGACTGTTTCAGTGTTGTACTTCATTACTACGTCATGCAATCCAGAAAAAGCCCAGGATCTAGCCATCAAGTATGAGAAATATGCGAAAGAATGAGCCTGATGAGAGCAAATCCCAGACCTAACATAGACCTAACATGAATTATTCTCTAAAATATTGATCGAAACCAGGTTTAATTGACTGTTTCAGTGTTGTACCACATTACTACGTGATCTAATCCAGAAATAGCCCAGGTTCTAGCCATGAAGTATGAGAAATATGCGGAAGTATGAGCCTGACGAGGGCAAATCCTAGACCTAACCCAGACCTAACATGCGTTATCCTCTAAAATATTTATCAAGACCAGGTTTAATTGATTGTTTCAGTGTAGTTCCACATTACTACGTGATCCAAACCAGAAAAAACACAGGATCTGATCAACGAGTATGTGAAGTGTGCGAAAGTATGAGTCTGATGAGGGCAAATCCCCGACCTATCCCAGACCTAACATGCGTTATCCTCTAAAATATTTATCAAGACCAGGTTTAATTGATTGTTTCAGTGTGGGCCCACATTACTACGTGATCCAAATCAGAAAAACCCATGATCCGTTCAACAAGTATGTGAAGAATGCGAACGTATGAGTCTGTTGAGTGAAAATCCCAGACCTAACCAAGACCTAACATGCGTTATCCTCAAAAATATTGATCGAAACCTGGTTTAATCGACTGTTTCAGTGTGGTACCACATTACTATGTGATCCAAACCAGAAAATAACCCAGGATCTGTTCAACGAGTATGTGAAGTGTGCGAAAGTATGAGTCTGATGAGGGCAAATCCCAGACCTATCCCAGACCTAACATGCGTTATCCTCTAAAATATTTATCAAGACCAGGTTTAATTGATTGTTTCAGTGTGGTCCCACACTACTACGTGATCCAAACCAGAAAAAACCCAGGATCTGTTCAACAAGTGTGTGAAAAACGCGGAGCGTTTGATCCTGATGAGGGCAAATCCCAGACCTATCCCAGACCTAACTTGCGTTGTCCTCTAAGATATTGATGGAAACCAGGTTTAATTGACTGTTTCAGTGTTGTACTTCATTACTACGTGATGCAATCCAGAAAAAGCCCAGCATCTAGCCATCAAGTATGAGAAATATGCGAAAGAATGAGCCTGATGAGAGCAAATCCCAGACCTAACCTAGACCTAACATGAATTATTCTCTAAAATATTGATCAAAACCAGGTTTAATTGACTGTTTCAGTGTGGTACCACACTACTACGTGATCCAAACCAGAAAAAACCCCGGATCTGTTCAAAAAGTATGTGAAAAACGCGAAAGTATGAGTCTGATGAGATCAAATCCCAGACCTATCCCAGACTTAACTTGCGTTATCCTCTAAAATATTGATCGAAACCAGGCTTAATCATCTGTTTCAGCGTGGTACCACATTACTATGTGATACAATCCAGAGACAGCCCAGGATCTAGCCATGAAGTATGAGAAATATGCGAAAGTATGGGTCTGATGAGTGAAAATCCCCGGCCTAACCCAGACCTAACATGCGTTATCCTCAAAAATATTGATCCAAACCAGGTTTAATGGACTGTTTCAGTGTGGTACCACCTTACTACGTGATCCAAAGCAGAAAAAACCCTCGATCAGGTCAACATGTATGTTAAAACTGCGAAAGTATGACCCTGATGAGAGCAAATCCCAGGCCTAACCTAGACCTGACATGCGTTGTCCTCTAAAATATTGATGGAAACCAGGTTTAATTGACTGTTTCAGTGTTGTACTTCATTACTACGTGATCCAATCCAGAGAAAGCCCAGGATCTAGCCGTCAAATATGAGAAATATGCGAAAGAATGAGCCTGATGAGAACAAATCCCAGACCTAACCTAGACCTAACATGCGTTATCCTCTAAAATATTTATCAAGATCAGGTTTAATTGATTGTTTCAGTGTGGTACAACATTACTACGTGATCCACACCAGAAAAACCCCAAGATCCGTTCAACAAATATGTGAAGAACGTGAAAGTATGAGTCTGATGAGTGAAAATCCCAGGCCTAACCTAGACCTAACATGCGTTATCCTCAATAATATTGATCGAAACCAGGTTTAATTGAGTGTTTCAGTGTTGTACTTCATTACAACGTGATGCAATCCAGACGAAGCACAGGATCTAGCCATCTAGTATGAGAAATATGCGAAAGTATGAGTCTGATGAGTGAAAATCCCAGACCTAACCAAGACCTAACATGCGTTATCCTCAAAAATATTGATCGAAACCTGGTTTAATCGACTGTTTCAGTGTGGTCCCACACTACTACGTGATCCAAACCAGAAAAAACCCAGGATCTGTTCAACAAGTATGTGAAAAACGCGGAAAGTATGAGCCTGATGAGGGCAAATCCCAGACCTATCCCAGACCTAACTTGCGTTGTCCTTTAAGATAATGATGGAAACCAGGTTTAATTGACTGTTTCAGTGTTGTACTTCATTACTACGTGATGCAATCCAGAAAAAGCCCAGCATCTAGCCATCAAGTATGAGAAATATGCGAAAGAATGAGCCTGATGAGAGCAATTCCCAGGCCTAACCTAGACATAACATGAATTATTCTCTAAAATATTGATCGAAACCAGGTTTAATTGACTGTTTCAGTGTGGTCCCAAATTACTACGTGATCCAAACCAGAAAATAACCCAGGATCTGTCAAACGAGTATGTGAAGTGTGCGAAAGTGTGAGCCTGATGAGAGCAAATCCCAGACCTAACCTAGACCTAACATGAATTATTCTCTAAAATATTGATCGAAACTAGGTTTAATTGACTGTTTCAGTGTGGTCCCACATTACTACGTGATCCAAACCAGAAAAAACCCAGGATCTGTTCAACGAGTATGTGAAGTGTGCGAAAGTATGAGTCTGATGAGGTCAAATCCCAAACCAATCCCAGACTTAACTTGCGTTATCCTCTAAAATATTGATCGAAACCAGGTTTAATCGACTGTTTCAGTGTGGTAACACATTACTACGTGATCCAAACCAGAAAAAACCCAGGATCCGTTCAACAAGTATGTGAAGAATGCGAATGTATGAGTCTGATCAGTGAAAATCTCAGACCTTACCTAGACCTAACTTGCGTTGTCCTCTAAAATATTGATGAAAACCAGGTTTCATTGACTGTTTCGGTGTGGTACTACATTACTACGTGATGCAATCCAGAAAAAGCCCAGGATCCAGCCATCAAGTATGAGAAATATGCGAAAGAGTGAGCCTGATGAGAGCAAATCCCAGACCTAACCTAGACCTAACATGCGTTATCCTCTAAAATATTGAGCGGAACCAGGTTTAATGAACTGTTTCAGTGTGGTCCCACATTACTACGTGATCCAAACCAGAAAAAACCCAGGATCCGTTCAACAAGTATGTGATGAATGCGAAAGTATGAGTCTGATGAGTGAAAATCCCAGACCTAACCGAGGCCTAACATGCGTCATCCTCTAAAATATTGATTGAAACCAGGTTTAATTGACTGTTTCAGCGTGGTACCACATTACTACGTGATACAATCCAGAAACAGCCCAGGATCTAGCCATGAAGTATGAGAAATATGCGAAAGTATGAGCCTGATGAGGGCAAATCCTAGACCTAACCCAGACCTAACATGCGTTATCCTCTAAAATATTTATCAAGACCAGGTTTAATTGATTGTTTCAGTGTGGTCCCACATTACTAAGTGATGCAAACCAGAAAAAACCCAGGATCTGTATCAACGAGTATGTGAAGTGTGCGAAAGTATGAGACTGATGGGGTCAAATCCCAGACCTATCCCAGACCTAACTTGCGTTATCCTCTAAAATATTGATTGAAACCAGGTTTAATCGACTGTTTCAGTGTGGTACCACATTACTACGTGATCCAAACCAGAAAAAACCCAGGATCAGTTCAACAAGTATGTGAAGAATGCGAAAGTATGAGTCTGATGTGTGAAATTCCCAGACCTAACCGAGGCCTAACATGCGTCATCCTCTAAAATATTGATTGAAACCAGGTTTAATTGACTGTTTCAGCGTGGTACCACATTACTACGTGATACAATCCAGAAACAGCCCAGGATCTAGCCATGAAGTATGAGAAATATGCGAAAGAATGAGCCTGATGAGAGCAAATCCCAGACCTAACCTAGACATCACATGAATTATTCTCTAAAATATTGATCGAAACCCGGTTTAATCGACTGTTTCAGTGTGGTACCACATTACTATGTTATACAAACCAGAAAATAACCCAGGATCTGTTCAACGAGTATGTGAAGTGTGCGAAAGTATGAGTCTGATGGGGTCAAATCCCAGACCTATCCCAGACCTAACTTGCGTTATCCTCTAAAATATTGATTGAAACCAGGTTTAATCGACTGTTTCAGTGTGGTACCACATCACTACGTGATCCAAACCAGAAAATACCCAGGATCTGTTCAACGAGTATGTGAAGTGTGCGAAAGTGTGAGTCTGATGAGGTCAAATCCCAGACCAATCCCAGACTTAACTTGCGTTACCCTCTAAAATATTGATCGAAACCAGGTTTAATCGACTGTTTCAGTGTGGTACCACATTACTACGTGATCCAAACCAGAAAAAACCCAGGATCCGTTCAACAAGTATGTGAAGAATGCGAAGGTATGAATCTGATGAGTGAAAATCCCAGACCTAACCTAGACCTAACATGCGTTATCCTCTAAAATAATGATCCAAACCAGGTTCAATGGACTGTTTCAGTGTGGTACCATACTACTACGTGATCCAAACCAGAAAAAACCCAGGATCTGTTCAAAAAGTATGTGAAAAACGCGAAAGTATGAGCCTGATGAGGGCAAATCCAAGACCTATCCCAGACCTAACTTGCGTTGTCCTTTAAGATATTGATGGAAACCAAGTTTAATTGACTGTTTCAGTGTGGTACCACATTACTACGTGATCTAATCCAGAAATAGCCCAGGATCTAGCCATGAAGTATGAGAAATATGCGAAAGTATGAGCCTGACGAGGGCAAATCCTAGACCTCACCCAGACCTAACATGCGTTATCCTCTAAAATATTTATCAAGACCAGGTTTAATTGACTGTTTCAGTGTGGTACCACATGACTACGTGATCCAATCCAGAAATAGCCCAGGATCTAGCCATGATGTATGAGAAATATGCGAAAGTATGCGCCTGATGAGGGCAAATCCTAGACCTATCCCAGACCTAACATGCGTTATCCTCTAAAATATTTAACAAGACCAGGTTTAATTGATTGTTTCAGTGTGGTCCCACATTACCACGTGATCCAAACCAGAAAAAACACATGATCCGTTCAACAAGTATGTGAAGAATGCGAAACTATGAGTGATGAGTGAAAATCCCAGGGCTAACCTAGACCTAACATGCGTTATCCTCTAAAATATTGATCGCAACCAGGTTTAATCGGCTGTTTCAGTGTGGTACCACATTACTATGTGATCCAAACCAGAAAATAACCCAGGATCTGTTCAACGAGTATGTGAACTGTGCGAAAGTATGAGTCTGATGAGGGCAAATCCCAGACCTATCTCAGACGTAACATGCGTTATCCTCTAAAATATTTATCAAGATCAGGTTTAATTGATTGTTTCAGTGTGGTCCCACACTACTACGTGATCCAAACCAGAAAAAACCCAGGATCTGTTCAACAAGTATGTGAAAAACGCGGAAAGTATGAGCCTGATGAGGGCAAATCCCAGACCTATCCCAGACCTAACTTGCGTTGTCCTCTAAGATAATGATGGAAACCAGGTTTAATTGACTGTTTCAGTGTTGTACTTCATTACTACGTGATGCAATCCAGAAAAAGCCCAGCATCTAGCCATCAAGTATGAGAAATATGCGAAAGAATGAGCCTGATGAGAGCAAATCCCAGACCTAACCTAGACATAACATTCTCTAAAATATTGATCGAAACCGGGTTTAATTGACTGTGTCAGTGTGGTCCCACATTACTACGTGATCCAAACCAGAAAATAACCCAGGATCTGTCAAACGAGTATGTGAAGTGTGCGAAAGTATGAGCCTGATGAGAGCAAATCCCAGACCTAACCTAGACCTAACATGAATTATTCTCTAAAATATTGATCGAAACTAGGTTTAATTGACTGTTTCAGTGTGGTCCCACATTACTACGTGATCCAAACCAGAAAAAACCCAGGATCCGTTCAACAAGTATGTGAAGAATGCGAAAGTATGAGTCTGAGGAGTGAAAATCCCAGGCCTAACCTAGACCTAACATGCGTTATCCTCAAAAATATTGATCGAAACCTGGTTTAATCGACTGTTTCAGTGTGGTACCACATTACTATGTGATCCAAACCAGAAAATAACCTAGGATCTGTTCAACGAGTATGTGAAGTGTGCGAAAGTATGAGTCTGATGAGGTCAAATCCCAAACCAATCCCAGACTTAACTTGCGTTATCCTCTAAAATATTGATCGAAACCAGGTTTAATCGACTGTTTCAGTGTGGTCCCACATTACTACGTGATCCAAACCAGAAAAAACCCAGGATCCGTTCAACAAGTATGTGAAGAATGCGAAAGTATGAGTCTGATGAGTGAAAATCCCAGGCCTAACCTAGACCTAACATGCGTTATCCTCAAAAATATTGATCGAAACCTGGTTTAATCGACTGTTTCAGTGTGGTACCACATTACTATGTGATCCAAACCAGAAAATAACCCAGGATCTGTTCAACGAGTATGTGAAGTGTGCGAAAGTATGAGTCTGATGAGGTCAAATCCCAAACCAATCCCAGACTTAACTTGCGTTATCCTCTAAAATATTGATCGAAACCAGGTTTAATCGACTGTTTCAGTGTGGTACCACATTACTACGTGATCCAAACCAGAAAAAACCCAGGATCCGTTCAACAAGTATGTGAAGAATGCGAATGTATGAGTCTGATCAGTGAAAATCTCAGGCCTTACCTAGACCTAACTTGCGTTGTCCTCTAAAATATTGATGAAAACCAGGTTTCATTGACTGTTTCAGCGTGGTACCACATTACTACGTGATACAATCCAGAAACAGCCCAGGATCTAGCCATGAAGTATGAGAAATATGCGAAAGAATGAGCCTGATGAGAGCAAATCCCAGACCTAACCTAGACCTAACATGCGTTATCCTCTAAAATATTGAGCGAAACCAGGTTTAATGAACTGTTTCAGTGTGGTCCCACATTAGTACCTGATCCAAACCAGAAAAAACCCAGGATCAGTTCAACAAGTATGTGAAGAATGCGAAAGTATGAGTCTGATGAGTGAAAATCCCAGACCTAACCGAGGCCTAACATGCGTTATCCTCTAAAATATTGATTGAAACCAGGTTTAATTGACTGTTTCAGCGTGGTACCACATTACTACGTGATACAATCCAGAAACAGCCCAGGATCTAGCCATGAAGTATGAGAAATATGCGAAAGTATGAGCCTGATGAGGGCAAATCCTAGACCTAACCCAGACCTAACATGCGTTATCCTCTAAAATATTGATCCAAACCAGGTTTAATGGACTCTTTCAGTGTGGTACCACATTACTACGTGATCCAATCCAGAAATAGCACAGGATCTAGCCATGAAGTATGAGAAATATGCGAAAATATGAGCCTGATGAGGGCAAATCCTAGACCTAATCCAGACCTAACATTCGTTATTCTCTAAAATATTGATGGAAACCAGGTTTAATTGACTGTTTCAGTGTTGTACTTCATTACTACGTCATGCAATCCAGAAAAAGCCCAGCATCTAGCCATCAAGTATTAGAAAAATGCGAAAGAATGAGCCTGATGAGTGCAAATCCCAGACCTAACCTAGACCTAACATGAATTATTCTCTAAAATATTGATCAAAACCAGGTTTAATTGACTGTTTCAGTGTGGTACCACACTACTACGTGATCCAAACCAGAAAAAACCCCGGATCTGTTCAAAAAGTATGTGAAAAACGCGAAAGTATGAGTCTGATGAGATCAAATCCCAGACCTATCCCAGACTTAACTTGCGTTATCCTCTAAAATATTGATCGAAACCAGGCTTAATCATCTGTTTCAGCGTGGTACCACATTACTATGTGATACAATCCAGAGACAGCCCAGGATCTAGCCATGAAGTATGAGAAATATGCGAAAGTATGAGTCTGATGAGTGAAAATCCCCGGCCTAACCCAGACCTAACATGCGTTATCCTCAAAAATATTGATCCAAACCAGGTTTAATGGACTGTTTCAGTGTGGTACCACCTTACTACGTGATCCAAAGCAGAAAAAACCCTCGATCAGGTCAACATGTATGTTAAAACTGCGAAAGTATGACCCTGATGAGAGCAAATCCCAGGCCTAACCTAGACCTGACATGCGTTGTCCTCTAAAATATTGATGGAAACCAGGTTTAATTGACTGTTTCAGTGTGGTCCCACATTGCTACGTGATCCAAACCAGAAAAAACCCAGGATCCGTACAACAAGTATGTGAAGAATGCGAAAGTATGAGTCTGATGAGTGAAAATCCCAGGCCTAACCTAGACCTAACATGCGTTGTCCTTTAAGATAATGATGGAAACCAGGTTTAATTGACTGTTTCAGTGTTGTACTTCATTACTACGTGATGCAATCCAGAAAAAGCCCAGCATCTAGCCATCAAGTATGAGAAATATGCGAAAGAATGAGCCTGATGAGAGCAATTCCCAGGCCTAACCGAGACATAACATGAATTATTCTCTAAAATATTGATCGAAACTAGGTTTAATTGACTGTTTCAGTGTGGTCCCACATTACTACGTGATGCAATCCAGAAAAAGCCCAGCATCTAGCCATCAAGTATGAGAAATATGCGAAAGAATGAGCCTGATGAGAGCAAATCCCAGACCTAACCTAGACCTAACTTGCGTTGTCCTTTAAGATAATGATGGAAACCAGGTTTAATTGACTGTTTCAGTGTTGTACTTCATTACTACGTGATCCAATCCAGAGAAAGCCCAGGATCTAGCCGTCAAATATGAGAAATATGCGAAAGAATGAGCCTGATGAGAACAAATCCCAGACCTAACCTAGACCTAACATGCGTTATCCTCTAAAATATTTATCAAGATCAGGTTTAATTGATTGTTTCAGTGTGGTACAACATTACTACGTGATCCACACCAGAAAAACCCCAAGATCCGTTCAACAAATATGTGAAGAACGTGAAAGTATGAGTCTGATGAGTGAAAATCCCAGGCCTAACCTAGACCTAACATGCGTTATCCTCAATAATATTGATCGAAACCAGGTTTAATTGAGTGTTTCAGTGTTGTACTTCATTACAACGTGATGCAATCCAGAAGAAGCACAGGATCTAGCCATCTAGTATGAGAAATATGCGAAAGTATGAGTCTGATGAGTGAAAATCCCAGACCTAACCAAGACCTAACATGCGTTATCCTCAAAAATATTGATCGAAACCTGGTTTAATCGACTGTTTCAGTGTGGTCCCACACTACTACGTGATCCAAACCAGAAAAAACCCAGGATCTGTTCAACAAGTATGTGAAAAACGCGGAAAGTATGAGCCTGATGAGGGCAAATCCCAGACCTATCCCAGACCTAACTTGCGTTGTCCTTTAAGATAATGATGGAAACCAGGTTTAATTGACTGTTTCAGTGTTGTACTTCATTACTACGTGATGCAATCCAGAAAAAGCCCAGCATCTAGCCATCAAGTATGAGAAATATGCGAAAGAATGAGCCTGATGAGAGCAATTCCCAGGCCTAACCGAGACATAACATGAATTATTCTCTAAAATATTGATCGAAACTAGGTTTAATTGACTGTTTCAGTGTGGTCCCACATTACTACGTGATGCAATCCAGAAAAAGCCCAGCATCTAGCCATCAAGTATGAGAAATATGCGAAAGAATGAGCCTGATGAGAGCAAATCCCAGACCTAACCTAGACCTAACATGTATTATTCTCAAAAATATTGATCGAAACCAGGTTTAATTGACTGTTTCAGTGTGGTCCCACATTGCTACGTGATCCAAACCAGAAAAAACCCAGGATCCGTACAACAAGTATGTGAAGAATGCGAAAGTATGAGTCTGATGAGTGAAAATCCCAGACCTAACCTAGACCTAACATGCGTTATCCTCTAAAATATTGATCCAAACCAGGTTTAATGGACTGTTTCAGTATGGTACCACACTACTACGTGATCCAAACCAGAAAAAACCCAGGATCTGTTCAACAAGTATGTGAAAAACGCGAAAGTATGAGCCTGATGAGGGCAAATCCCAGACCTATCCCAGACCTAACTTGCGTTGTCCTCTAAGATATTGATGGAAACCAGGTTTAATTGACTGTTTCTGTGTTGTACTTCATTACTACGTGATGCAATCCAGAAAAAGCCCAGCATCTAGCCATCAAGTATGAGAAATATGCGAAAGAATGAGCCTGATGAGAGCAAATCCCAGACCTAACCTAGACCTAACATGTATTATTCTCTAAAATATTTATCAAGACCAGGTTTAATTGATTGTTTCAGTGTGGTCCCACATTACTAAGTGATGCAAACCAGAAAAAACCCAGGATCTGTTCAACGAGTATGTGAAGTGTGCGAAAGTATGAGACTGATGGGGTCAAATCCCAGACCTATCCCAGACCTAACTTGCGTTATCCTCTAAAATATTGATTGAAACCAGGTTTAATCGACTGTTTCAGTGTGGTACCACATTACTACGTGATCCAAACCAGAAAAGCCAGGATCCGTTCAACAAGTATGTGAAGAATGCGAAAGTATGAGTCTGATCAGTGAAAATCCCAGACCTAACCCAGGCCTAACATGCGTCATCCTCTAAAATATTGATTGAAACCAGGTTTAATCGACTGTTTCAGCGTGGTACCACATTACTACGTGATACAATCCAGAAACAGCCCAGGATCTAGCCATGAAGTATGAGAAATATGCGAAAGAATGAGCCTGATGAGCGCAAATCCCAGACCTAACCTAGACATCACATGAATTATTCTCTAAAATATTGATCGAAACCCGGTTTAATCGACTGTTTCAGTGTGGTACCACATTACTATGTTATACAAACCAGAAAATAACCCAGGATCTGTTCAACGAGTATGTGAAGTGTGCGAAAGTATGAGTCTGATGGGGTCAAATCCCAGACCTATCCCAGACCTAACTTGCGTTATCCTTTAAGATATTGATGGAAACCAAGTTTAATTGACTGTTTCAGTGTGGTACCACATTACCACGTGATCTAATCCAGAAATAGCCCAGGATCTAGCCATGAAGTATGAGAAATATGCGAAAGTATGAGCCTGACGAGGGCAAATCCTAGACCTCACCCAGACCTAACATGCGTTATCCTCTAAAATATTTATCAAGACCAGGTTTAATTGACTGTTTCAGTGTGGTACCACATTACTACGTGATCCAATCCAGAAATAGCCCAGGACCTAGCCATGATGTATGAGAAATATGCGAAAGTATGCGCCTGATGAGGGCAAATCCTAGACCTATCCCAGACCTAACATGCGTTATCCTCTAAAATATTTAACAAGACCAAGTTTAATTGATTGTTTCAGTGTGGTCCCACATTACCACGTGATCCAAACCAGAAAAAACACATGATCCGTTCAACAAGTATGTGAAGAATGCGAAACTATGAGTCTGATGAGTGAAAATCCCAGGGCTAACCTAGACCTAACATGCGTTATCCTCTAAAATATTGATCGCAACCAGGTTTAATCGACTGTTTCAGTGTGGTACCACATTACTATGTGATCCAAACCAGAAAATAACCCAGGATCTGTTCAACGAGTATGTGAACTGTGCGAAAGTATGAGTCTGATGAGGGCAAATCCCAGACCTATCCCAGACCTAACATGCGTTATCCTCTAAAATATTTATCAAGATCAGGTTTAATTGATTGTTTCAGTGTGGTCCCACACTACTACGTGATCCAAACCAGAAAAAACCCAGGATCTGTTCAACAAGTATGTGAGAAACGCGGAAAGTATGAGCCTGATGAGGGCAAATCCCAGACCTATCCCAGACCTAACTTGCGTTGTCCTCTAAGATAATGATGGAAACCAGGTCTAATTGACTGTTTCAGTGTTGTACTTCATTACTACGTGATGCAATCCAGAAAAAGCCCAGCATCTAGCCATCAAGTATGAGAAATATGCGAACGAATGAGCCTGATGAGAGCAAATCCCAGACCTAACCTAGACATAACATTCTCTAAAATATTGATCGAAACCAGGTTTAATTGACTGTGTCAGTGTGGTCCCACATTACTACGTGATCCAAACCAGAAAATAACCCAGGATCCGTTCAACAAGTATGTGAAGGATGCGAAAGTATGAGTCTGATGAGTGAAAATCCCAGGCCTAACCTAGACCTAACATGCGTTATCCTCAAAAATATTGATCGAAACCTGGTTTAATCGACTGTTTCAGTGTGGTACCACATTACTATGTGATCCAAACCAGAAAATAACCCAGGATCTGTTCCACGAGTATGTGAAGTGTGCGAAAGTATGAGTCTGATGAGGTCAAATCCCAAACCAATCCCAGACTTAACTTGCGTTATCCTCTAAAATATTGATCGAAACCAGGTTTAATCGCCTGTTTCAGTGTGGTACCACATTACTACGTGATCCAAACCAGAAAAAACCCAGGATCCGTTCAACATGTATGTGAAAAACGCGAAAGTATGAGCCTGATGAGGGCAAATCCCAGACCTATCCCAGACCTAACTTGCGTTGTCCTCTAAGATATTGATCCAAACCAGGTTTAATGGACTGTTTCAGTGTGGTACCACACTACTACGTGATCCAAACCAGAAAAAACCCAGGATCCGTACAACAAGTATGTGAAGAATGCGAAAGTATGAGTCTGATGAGTGAAAATCCCAGACCTAACCTAGACCTAACATGCGTTATCCTGTAAAATATTGATCCAAGCCAGGTTTAATGGACTGTTTCAGTGTGGTACCACACTACTACGTGATCCAAACCAGAAAAAACCCAGGATCTGTTCAACAAGTATGTAAAAAACGCAAAAGTATGAGTCTGATGAGTGAAAATCCCAGGGCTAACCTAGACCTAACATGCGTTATCCTCTAAAATATTGACCGAAACCAGGTTTAATCGACTGTTTCAGTGTGGTACCACATTACTACGTGATCCAAACCAGAAAAAACCCAGGATCTGTTCAACATGTATGTGAAAAACGCGAAAGTATGAGCCTGATGAGGGCAAATCCCAGACCTATCCCAGACCTAACTTGCGTTGTCCTCTAAGATATTGATGGAAACCAGGTTTAATTGACTGTTTCTGTGTTGTACTTCATTACTGCCTGATGCAATCCAGAAAAAGCCCAGCATCTAGCCATCAAGTATGAGAAATATGCGAAAGAATGAGCCTGATGAGAGCAAATCCAAGACCTAACCTAGACCTAACATGTATTATTCTCAAAAATATTGATCGAAACCAGGTTTAATTGACTGTTTCAGTGTGGACCCACATTACTACGTGATCCAAACCAGAAAAAACCCGGGATCCGTACAACAAGTATGTGAAGAATGCGAAAGTATGAGTCTGATGAGTGAAAATCCCCGAACTAACCTAGACCTAACATGCGTTATCCTCTAAAATATTGATCCAAACCAGGTTTAATGGACTGTTTCAGTGTGGTACCACACTACTACGTGATCCAAACCAGAAAAAACCCAGGATCTGTTCAACATGTATGTGAAAAACGCGAAAGTATGAGCCTGATGAGGGCAAATCCCAGACCTATCCCAGACCTAACTTGCGTTGTCCTCTAAGATATTGATGGAAACCAGGTTCAATTGACTGTTTCTGTGTTGTACTTCATTACTACGTGATGCAATCCAGAAAAAGCCCAGCATCTAGCCATCAAGTATGAGAAATATGCGAAAGAATGAGCCTGATGAGAGCAAATCCCAGACCTAACCTAGACCTAACATGTATTATTCTCTAAAATATTTATCAAGACCAGGTTTAATTGATTGTTTCAGTGTGGTCCCACATTACTAAGTGATGCAAACCAGAAAAAACCCAGGATCTGTTCAACGAGTATGTGAAGTGTGCGAAAGTATGAGACTGATGGGGTCAAATCCCAGACCTATCCCAGACCTAACTTGCGTTATCCTCTAAAATATTGATTGAAACCAGGTTTAATCGACTGTTTCAGTGTGGTACCACATTACTACGTGATCCAAACCAGAAAAGCCAGGATCCGTTCAACAAGTATGTGAAGAATGCGAAAGTATGAGTCTGATCAGTGAAAATCCCAGACCTAACCGAGGCCTAACATGCGTTATCCTCTAAAATATTGATCGAAACCAGGTTTAATTGACTGTTTCAGCGTGGTGCCACATTACTACGTGATACAATCCAGAAACAGCCCAGGATCTAGCCATGAAGTATGAGAAATATGCGAAAGTATGAGCCTGATGAGGGCAAATCCTAGACCTAACCCAGACCTAACATGCGTTATCCTCTAAAATATTGATCCAAACCAGGTTTAATGGAATCTTTCAGTGTGGTACCACATTACTACGTGATCCAATCCAGAAATAGCCCAGGATCTAGCCATGAAGTATGAGAAATATGCGAAAATATGAGCCTGATGAGGGCAAATCCTAGACCTAACCCAGACCTAACATGCGTTATTCTCTAAAATATTGATGGAAACCAGGTTTAATTGACTATTTCAGTGTTGTACTTCATTACTACGTCATGCAATCCAGAAAAAGCCCAGGATCTAGCCATCAAGTATGAGAAATATGCGAAAGAATGAGCCTGATGAGAGCAAATCCCAGACCTAACCTAGACCTAACATGAATTATTCTCTAAAATATTGATCGAAACCTGGTTTAATCGACTGTTTCAGTGTGGTACCACATTACTATGTGATCCAAGCCAGAAAATAACCCAGGATCCGTTCAACAAGTATGTGAAGAATGCGAAAGTATGAGTCTGATGAGTGAAAATCCCAGACCTAACCTAGACATAACATGCGTTATCCTCTAAAATATTGATCCAAACCAGGTTTAATGGACTGTTTCAGTGTGGTACTACATTACTACGTGATCCAAACCAGAAAGAACCCAGGATCCGTTCAACAAGTATGTGAAGAATGCGAAAGTATGAGTCTGATGAGTGAAAATCCCAGATCTAACCGAGGCCTAACATGCGTCATCCTCTAAAATATTGATTGAAACCAGGTTTAATTGACTGTTTCAGCGTGGTACCACATTACTACGTGATACAATCCAGAAACAGCCCAGGATCTAGCCATGAAGTATGAGAAATATGCGAAAGTATGAGCCTGATGAGGGCAAATCCTAGACCTAACCCAGACCTAACATGCGTTATCCTCTAAAATATTTATCAAGACCAGGTTTAAATGATTGTTTCAGTGTGGTCCCACATTACTAAGTGATGCAATCCAGAAAAAACCCAGGATCTGTTCAACGAGTATGTGAAGTGTGCGAAAGTATGAGACTGATGGGGTCAAATCCCAGACCTATCCCAGACCTAACTTGCGTTATCCTCTAAAATATTGATTGAAACCGGGTTTAATCGACTGTTTCAGTGTGGTACCACATTACTACGTGATCCAAACCAGAAAAAACCCAGGATCCGTTCAACAAGTATGTGAAGAATGCGAAAGTATGAGTCTGATCAGTGAAAATCCCAGACCTAACCGAGGCCTAACATGCGTTATCCTCTAAAATATTGATTGAAACCAGGTTCAATTGACTGTTTCAGCGTGGTACCACATTACTACGTGATACAATCCAGAAACAGCCCAGGATCTACCCATGAAGTATGAGAAATATGCGAAAGTATGAGCCTGATGAGGGCAAATCCTAGACCTAACCCAGACCTAACATGCGTTATCCTCTAAAATATTGATCCAAACCAGGTTTAATGGACTCTTTCAGTGTGGTACCACATTACTACGTGATCCAATCCAGAAATAGCCCAGGATCTAGCCATGAAGTATGAGAAATATGCGAAAATATGAGCCTGTTGAGGGCAAATCCTAGACCTAATCCAGACCTAACATGCGTTATTCTCTAAAATATTGATTGAAACCAGGTTTAATTGACTGTTTCAGCGTGGTACCACATTACTACGTGATACAATCCAGAAACAGCCCAGGATCTAGCCATGAAGTATGAGAAATATGCGAAAGTATGAGCCTGATGAGGGCAAATCCTAGACCTAACCCAGACCTAACATGCGTTATCCTCTAAAATATTTATCAAGACCAGGTTTAATTGATTGTTTCAGTGTGGTCCCACATTACTAAGTGATGCAAACCAGAAAAAACCCAGGATCTGTTCAACGAGTATGTGAAGTGTGCGAAAGTATGAGACTGATGGGGTCAAATCCCAGACCTATCCCAGACCTAACTTGCGTTATCCTCTAAAATATTGATTGAAACCGGGTTTAATCGACTGTTTCAGTGTGGTACCACATTACTACGTGATCCAAACCAGAGAAAACCCAGTATCCGCTCAACAAGTATGTGAAGAATGCGAAAGTATGAGTCTGATCAGTGAAAATCCCAGACCTAACCGAGGCCTAACATGCGTTATCCTCTAAAATATTGATTGAAACCAGGTTCAATTGACTGTTTCAGCGTGGTACCACATTACTACGTGATACAATCCAGAAACAGCCCAGGATCTACCCATGAAGTATGAGAAATATGCGAAAGTATGAGCCTGATGAGGGCAAATCCTAGACCTAACCCAGACCTAACATGCGTTATCCTCTAAAATATTGATCCAAACCAGGTTTAATGGACTCTTTCAGTGTGGTACCACATTACTACGTGATCCAATCCAGAAATAGCCCAGGATCTAGCCATGAAGTATGAGAAATATGCGAAAATATGAGCCTGTTGAGGGCAAATCCTAGACCTAATCCAGACCTAACATGCGTTATTCTCTAAAATATTGATGGAAACCAGGTTTAATTGACTGTTTCAGTGTTGTACTTCATTACTACGTCATGCAATCCAGAAAAAGCCCAGGATCTAGCCATCAAGTATGAGAAATATGCGAAAGAATGAGCCTGATGAGAGCAAATCCCAGACCTAACCTAGACCTAACATGAATTATTCTCTAAAATATTGATCGAAACCTGGTTTAATCGACTGTTTCAGTGTGGTACCACATTACTATGTGATCCCAGCCAGAAAATAACCCAGGATCTGTTCAAGGAGTATGTGAAGTGTGCGAAATTATGAGTCTGATGAGGTCAAATCCCTGACCTATCCCAGACCTAACTTGCGTTGTCCTCTAAGATATTGATGGAAACCAGGTTTAATTGACTGTTTCTGTGTTGTACTTCATTACTACGTGATGCAATCCAGAAAAAGCCCAGCATCTAGCCATCAAGTATGAGAAATATGCGAAAGAATGAGCCTGATGAGAGCAAATCCAAGACCTAACCTAGACCTAACATGTATTATTCTCAAAAATATTGATCCAAACCAGGTTTAATGGACTGTTTCAGTGTGGTACCATATTACTACGTGATCCAAACCAGAAAAAACCCAGGAGCTGTTCAACATGTATGTGAAAAACGCGAAAGTATGAGCCTGATGAGGGCAAATCCCAGACCTATCCCAGACCTAACTTGCGTTGACCTCTAAGATATTGATGGAAACCAGGTTTAATTGACTGTTTCAGTGTGGTCCCACATAACTACGTGATCCAAACCAGAAAAAACCCGGGATCCGTACAACAAGTATGTGAAGAATGCGAAAGTATGAGTCTGATGAGTGAAATTCCCCGACCTAACCTAGACCTAACATGCGTTATCCTCTAAAATATTGATCCAAACCAGGTTTAATGGACTGTTTCAGTGTGGTACCATACTACTACGTGATCCAAACCAGAAAAAACCCAGGATCTGTTCAACATGTATGTGAAAAACGCGAAAGTATGAGCCTGATGAGGGCAAATCCCAGACCTATCCCAGACCTAACTTGCGTTGTCCTCTAAGATATTGATGGAAACCAGGTTTAATTGACAGTTTCTGTGTTGTACTTCATTACTACGTGATGCAATCCAGAAAAAGCCCAGCATCTAGCCATCAAGTATGAGAAATATGCGAAAGAATGAGCCTGATGAGAGCAAATCCCAGACCTAACCTAGTCCTAACATGTATTATCCTGTAAAATATTGATCCAAACCAGGTTTAATGGACTGTTTCAGTGTGGTACCACACTACTACGTGATCCAAACCAGAAAAACCCCAAGATCTGTTCAACAAGTATGTGAAAAACGCAAAAGTATGAGTCTGATGAGTGAAAATCCCAGGGCTAACCCAGACCTAACATGCGTTATCCTCTAAAATATTGATCGAAACCAGGTTTAATCGACTGTTTCAGTGTGGTACCACATTACTACGTGATCCAAACCAGAAAAAACCCAGGATCCGTTCAACAAGTATGTGAAGAATGCGAAAGTATGAGTCTGATGAGTTGAAATCCCCGACCTAACCTAGACCTAACATGCGTTATCCTCTAAAATATTGATCCAAACCAGGTTTAATGGACTGTTTCAGTGTGGTACCACACTACTACGTGATCCAAACCAGAAAAAACCCAGGATCTGTTCAACATGTATGTGAAAAACGCGAAAGTATGAGCCTGATGAGGGCAAATCCCAGACCTATCCCAGACCTAACTTGCGTTGTCCTCTAAGATATTGATGGAAACCAGGTTTAATTGACTGTTTCTGTGTTGTACTTCATTACTACGTGATGCAATCCAGAAAAAGCCCAGCATCTAGCCATCAAGTATGAGAAATATGCGAAAGAATGAGCCTGATGAGAGCAAATCCAAGACCTAACCTAGACCTAACATGTATTATTCTCAAAAATATTGATCGAAACCAGGTTTAATTGACTGTTTCAGTGTGGTCCCACATTACTACGTGATCCAAACCAGAAAAAACCCGGGATCCGTACAACAAGTATGTGAAGAATGCGAAAGTATGAGTCTGATGGGTGAAAATCCCCGACCTAACCTAGACCTAACATGCGTTATCCTCTAAAATATTGATCCAAACCAGGTTTAATGGACTGTTTCAGTGTGGTACCACACTACTACGTGATCCAAACCAGAAAAATCCCAGGATCTGTTCAACATGTATGTGAAAAACGCGAAGGTATGAGCCTGATGAGGGCAAATCCAAGACCTATCCCAGACCTAACTTGCGTTCTCCTCTAAGAGTTTGATGGAAACCAGGTTTAATTGACTGTTTCAGTGTGGTACCACATTACTACGTGATCTAATCCAGAAATAGCCCAGGATCTAGCCATGAAGTATGAGAAATATGCGGAAGTATGAGCCTGACGAGGGCAAATCCTAGACCTAACCCAGACCTAACATGCGTTATCCTCTAAAATATTTATCAAGACCAGGTTTAATTGATTGTTTCAGTGTAGTTCCACATTACTACGTGATCCAAACCAGAAAAAACCCAGGATGTGATCAACGAGTATGTGAAGTGTGCGAAAGTATGAGTCTGATGAGGGCAAATCCCCGACCTATCCCAGACCTAACATGCGTTATCCTCTAAAATATTTATCAAGACCAGGTTTAATTGATTGTTTCAGTGTGGTCCCACATTACTACGTGATCCAAACCAGAAAAAACCCATGATCCGTTCAACAAGTATGTGAAAAACGCGAAAGTATGAGCCTGATGAGGGCAAATCCCAGACCTATCCCAGACCTAACTTGCGTTGTCCTCTAAGATATTGATGGAAACCAGGTTTAATTGACTGTTTCTGTGTTGTACTTCATTACTACGTGATGCAATCCAGAAAAAGCCCAGCATCTAGCCATCAAGTATGAGAAATATGCGAAAGAATGAGCCTGATGAGAGCAAATCCAAGACCTAACCTAGACCTAACATGTATTATTCTCAAAAATATTGATCGAATCCAGGTTTAATTGACTGTTTCAGTGTGGTCCCACATTACTACGTGATCCAAACCAGAAAAAACCCGGGATCCGTACAACAAGTATGTGAAGAATGCGAAAGTATGAGTCAGATGAGTGAAAATCCCCGACCTAACCTAGACCTAACATGCGTTATCCTGTAAAATATTGATCCAAACCAGGTTTAGTGGACTGTTTCAGTGTGGTACCACACTACTACGTGATCCAAACCAGAAAAAACCCAGGATCTGTTCAACATGTATGTGAAAAACGCGAAAGTATGAGCCTGATGAGGGCAAATCCCAGACCTATCCCAGACCTAACTTGCGTTGTCCTCTAAGATATTGATGGAAACCAGGTTCAATTGACTGTTTCTGTGTTGTACTTCATTACTACGTGATGCAATCCAGAAAAAGCCCAGCATCTAGCCATCAAGTATGAGAAATATGCGAAAGAATGAGCCTGATGAGAGCAAATCCTAGACCTAACCTAGACCTAACATGTATTATTCTCAAAAATATTGATCGAAACCAGGTTTAATTGACTGTTTCAGTGTGGTCCCACATTACTACGTGATCCAAACCAGAAAAAACCCAGGATCCGTACAACAAGTATGTGAAGAATGCGAAAGTATGAGTCTGATGAGTGAAAATCCCAGGCCTAACCTAGACCTAACATGCGTTATCCTCAAAAATATTGATCGAAACCTGGTTTAATCGACTGTTTCAGTGTGGTACCACATTACTATGTGATCCAAACCAGAAAATAACCCAGGATCTGTTCAACGAGTATGTGAAGTGTGCGAAAGTATGAGTCTGATGAGGTCAAATCCCAAACCGATTCCAGACTTAACTTGCGTTATCCTCTAAAATATTGATCGAAACCAGGTTTAATCGACTGTTTCAGTGTGGTACCACATTACTACGTGATCCAAACAAGAAAAAACCCAGGATCCGTTCAACAAGTATGTGAAGAATGCGAAAGTATGAGTCTGATGAGTGAAAATCCCAGACCTAACCGAGGCCTAACATGCGTCATCCTCTAAAATATTGATTGAAACCAGGTTTAATTGACTGTTTCAGCGTGGTACCACATTACTACGTGATGCAATCCAGAAAAAGCCCAGGATCTAGCCATCAAGTATGAGAAATATGCGAAAGAATGAGCCTGATGAGAGCAAATCCCAGACCTAACCTAGACCTAACATGCGTTATCCTCTAAAATATTGAGCGAAACCAGGTTTAATGAACTGTTTCAGTGTGGTCCCACATTACTACGTGATCCAAACCAGAAAAAACCCAGGATCCGTTCAACAAGTATGTGAAGAATGCGAAAGTATGAGTCTGATGAGTGAAAATCCCAGACCTAACCGAGGCCTAACATGCGTCATCCTCTAAAATATTGATTGAAACCAGGTTTAATTGACTGTTTCAGCGTGGTACCACATTACTACGTGATACAATCCAGAAACAGCCCAGGATCTAGCCATGAAGTATGAGAAATATGCGAAAGTATGAGCCTGATGAGGGCAAATCCTAGACCTAACCCAGACCTAACATGCGTTATCCTCTAAAATATTTATCAAGACCAGGTTTAATTGATTGTTTCAGTGTGGTCCCACATTACTAAGTGATGCAAACCAGAAAAAACCCAGGATCTGTTCAACGAGTATGTGAAGTGTGCGAAAGTATGAGACTGATGAGTGAAAATCCCAGACCTAACCGAGGCCTAACATGCGTCATCCTCTAAAATATTGATTGAAACCAGGTTTAATTGACTGTTTCAGCGTGGTACCACATTACTACGTGATACAATCCAGAAACAGCCCAGGATCTAGCCATGAAGTATGAGAAATATGCGAAAGAATGAGCCTGATGAGCGCAAATCCCAGACCTAACCTAGACATCACATGAATTATTCTCTAAAATATTGATCGAAACCTGGTTTAATCGACTGTTTCAGTGTGGTACCACATTACTATGTTATCCAAACCAGAAAATAACCCAGGATCTGTTCAACGAGTATGTGAAGTGTGCGAAAGTATGAGTCTGACGGGGTAAAATCCCAGACCTATCCCAGACCTAACTTGCGTTATCCTCTAAAATATTGTTTGAAACCAGGTTTAATCGACTGTTTCAGTGTGGTACCACATTACTACGTGATCCAAACCAGAAAAAACCCAGGATCAGTTCAACAAGTATGTGAAGAATGCGAAAGTATGAGTCTGATGAGTGAAAATCCCAGGGCTAACCTAGACCTAACATGCGTTATCCTCTAAAATATTGATCCAAACCAGGTTTAATGGACTCTTTCAGTGTGGTACCACACTACTACGTGATAAAAACCAGAAAAAACCCAGGATCTGTTCAACAAGTATGTGAAAAACGCGAAAGTATGAGCCTGATGAGGGCAATTCCCAGACCTATCCCAGACCTAACTTGCGTTGTCCTCTAAGATATTGATGGAAACCAGGTTTAATTGACTGTTTCAGTGTTGTACTTCATTACTACGTGACGCAATCCAGAAAAAGCCCAGGATCTAGCCATCAAGTATGAGAAATATGCGAAAGAATGAGCCTGATGAGAGCAAATCCCAGACCTAACCTAGACCTAACATGAATTATTCTCTAAAATATTGATCGAAACCAGGTTTAATTGACTGTTTCAGTGTGGTCCCAGATTACTACGTGATCCAAACCAGAAAGAACCCAGGATCCGTTCAACAAGTATGTGAAGAATGCGAAAGTATGAGCCTGACGAGTGAAAATCACAGGCCTAACCTAGACCTAACATGCGTTATCCTCAAAAATATTGATCGAAACCTGGTTTAATCGACTGTTTCAGTGTGGTACCACATCACTACGTGATCCAAACCAGGAAATACCCAGGATCTGTTCAACGAGTATGTGAAGTGTGCGAAAGTATGAGGCTGATGAGTGAAAATCCCAGACCTAACCTAGACCTAACATGCGTTATCCTCTAAAATAATGATCCAAACCAGGTTCAATGGACTGTTTCAGTGTGGTACCATACTACTACGTGATCCAAACCAGAAAAAAACCAGGATCTGTTCAAAAAGTATGTGAAAAACGCGAAAGTATGAGCCTGATGAGGGCAAATCCAAGACCTATCCCAGACCTAACATGCGTTATCCTCTAAAATATTTATCAAGACCAGGTTTAATTGATTGTTTCAGTGTGGTCCCACATTACTACGTGATCCAAACCAGAAAAAACCCATGATCCGTTCAACAAGTATGTGAAGAATGCGAAAGTATGAGTCTGATGTGTGAAAATCCCAGACCTAACCAAGACCTAACATGCGTTATCCTCAAAAATATTGATCGAAACCTGGTTTAATTGACTGTTTCAGCGTCGTGCCAAATTACTACGTGATACAATCCAGAAACAGCCCAGGATCTAGCCATGAAGTATGAGAAATATGCGAAAGTATGAGTCTGATGAGTGAAAATCCCAGGGCTAACCTAGACCTAACATGCGTTATCCTCTAAAATATTGATCGCAACCAGGTTTAATCGACTGTTTCAGTGTGGTACCACATCACTACGTGATCCAAACCAGAAAATACCCAGGATCTGTTCAACGAGTATGTGAAGTGTGCGAAAGTGTGAGTCTGATGAGGTCAAATCCCAGACCAATCCCAGACTTAACTTGCGTTATCCTCTAAAATATTGATCGAAACCAGGTTTAATCGACTGTTTCTATGTGGTAGCACATTACTACGTGATCCAAACCAGAAAAAACCCAGGATCCGTTCAACAAGTATGTGAAGAATGCGAAAGTATGAGTCTGATGAGTGAAAATCCCAGACCTAACCTAGACCTAACATGCGTTATCCTCTAAAATAATGATCCAAACCAGGTTCAATGGACTGTTTCAGTGTGGTACCATACTACTACGTGATCCAAACCAGAAAAAACCCAGGATCTGTTCAAAAAGTATGTGAAAAACGCGAAAGTATGTGCCTGATGAGGGCAAATCCAAGACCTATCCCAGACCTAACTTGCGTTGTCCTTTAAGATATTGGTGGAAACCAAGTTTAATTGACTGTTTCAGTGTGGTACCATATTACTACATGATATAATCCAGAAATAGCCCAGGATCTAGCCATGAAGTATGAGAAATATGCGAAAGTATGAGCCTGACGAGGGCAAATCCTAGACCTCACCCAGACCTAACATGCGTTATCCTCTAAAATATTTATCAAGACCAGGTTTAATTGACTGTTTCAGTGTGGTACCACATTACTACGTGATCCAAACCAGAAAAAACCCAGGATCCGTACAACAAGTATGTGAAGAATGCGAAAGTATGAGTCTGATGAGTGAAAATCCCAGGCCTAACCTAGACCTAACATGCGTTATCCTCAAAAATATTGATCGAAACCTGGTTTAATCGACTGTTTCAGTGTGGTACCACATTACTATGTGATCCAAACCAGAAAATAACCCAGGATCTGTTCAACGAGTATGTGTAGTGTGCGAAAGTATGAGTATGATGAGGTCAAATCCCAAACCAATCCCAGACTTAACTTGCGTTATCCTCTAAAATATTGAACGAAACCAGGTTTAATCGACTGTTTCAGTGTGGTACCACATTACTACGTGATCCAAACCAGAAAAAACCCAGGATCCGTTCAACAAGTATGTGAAGAATGCGAAAGTATGAGTCTGATCAGTGAAAATCTCAGGCCTTACCTAGACCTAACTTGCGTTGTCCTCTAAAATATTGATGAAAACCAGGTTTCATTGACTGTTTCAGTGTGGTACTACATTACTACGTGATGCAATCCAGAAAAAGCCCAGGATCTAGCCATCAAGTATGAGAAATATGCGAAAGAATGAGCCTGATGAGAGCAAATCCCAGACCTAACCTAGACCTAACATGCGTTATCCTCTAAAATATTGAACGAAACCAGGCTTAATGAACTGTTTCAGTGTGGTCCCACATTACTACGTGATCCAAACCAGAAAAAACCCAGGATCAGTTCAACAAGTATGTGAAGAATGCGAAAGTATGAGTCTGATGAGTGAAAATCCCAGACCTAACCGAGGCCTAACATGCGTTATCCTCTAAAATATTGATTGAAACCAGGTTTAATTGACTGTTTCAGCGTGGTACCACATTACTACGTGATACAATCCAGAAAATAACCCAGGATCTGTTCAAAAAGTATGTGAAAAACGCGAAAGTATGAGCCTGATGAGGGCAAATCCAAGACCTATCCCAGACCTAACTTGCGTTGTCCTTTAAGATATTGATGGAAACCAAGTTTAATTGACTGTTTCAGTGTGGTACCACATTACTATGTGATCCAAACCAGAAAATAACCCAGGATCTGTTCAACGAGTATGTGAACTGTGCGAAAGCATGAGTCTGATGAGGGCAAATCCCTGACCTATCCCAGACCTAACATGCGTTATCCTCTAAAATATTGAGCGAAACCAGGTTTAATTGACTGTTTCAGTGTGGTCCCACATTACTACGTGATCCAAACCAGAAAATAACCCAGGATCTGTCAAACGAGTATGTGAAGTGTGCGAAAGTATGAGCCTGTTGCGAGCAAATCCCAGACCTAACCTAGACCTAACATGAATTATTCTCTAAAATATTGATCGAAACTAGGTTTAGTTGACTGTTTCAGTGTCGTCCCACATTACTACGTGATCCAAACCAGAAAAAACCCAGGATCCGTTCAACAAGTATGTGAAGAATGCGAAAGTATGAGTCTGATGAGTGAAAATCCCAGGCCTAACCTAGACCTAACATGCGTTATCCTCAAAAATATTGATCGAAACCTGGTTTAATCGACTGTTTCAGTGTGGTACCACGTTACTGTGTGATCCAAACCAGAAAATACCCAGGATCTGTTCAACGAGTATGTGAAGTGTGCGAAAGTGTGAGTCTGATGAGGTTAAATCCCAGACCAATCCCAAACTTAACTTGCGTTATCCTCTAAAATATTGATCGAAACCAGGTTTAATCGACTGTTTCAGTGTGGTACCACATTACTACGTGATCCAAACCAGAAAAAACCCAGGATCCGTTCAACAAGTATGTGAAGAATGCGAAAGTATGAGCCTGACGAGTGAAAATCCCAGACCTAACCTAGACATCACATGAATTATTCTGTAAAATATTGATCCAAACCAGGTTCAATGGACTGTTTCAGTGTGGTACCATACTACTACGTGATCCAAACCAGAAAAAACCCAGGATCTGTTCAAAAAGTATGTGAAAAACGCGAAAGTATGAGCCTGACGAGGGTAAATCCTAGACCTTACCCAGACCTAACATGCGTTATCCTCTAAAATAGTTATCAAGACCAGGTTTAATTGATTGTTTCAGTGTGGTTCCACATTACTACGTGATCCAAACCAGAAAAAACCCAGGATCTGTTCAACGAGTATGTGAAGTGTGCGAAAGTATGAGGCTGATGAGGGCAAATCCCCGACCTATCCCAGACCTAACATGCGTTATCCTCTAAAATATTTATCAAGACCAGGTTTAATTGATTGTTTCAGTGTGGTCCCACATTACTACGTGATCCAAACCAGAAAAAACCCATGATCCGTTCAACAAGTATGTGAAGAATGCGAAAGTATGAGTCTGATGAGTGAAAATCCCAGACCTAACCAAGACCTAACATGCGTTATCCTCAAAAATATTGATCGAAACCTGGTTTAATTGACTGTTTCAGCGTGGTACCAAATTACTACGTGATACAATCCAGAAACAGACCAGGATCTAGCCATGAAGTATGAGAAATATGCGCAAGTATGAGTCTGATGAGTGAAAATCCCAGGGCTAACCTAGACCTAACATGCGTTATCCTCTAAAATATTGATCGCAACCAGGTTTAATCGACTGTTTCAGTGTGGTACCACATCACTACGTGATCCAATCCAGAAAATACCCAGTATCTGTCAAACGAGTATGTGAAGTGTTCGAAAGTATGAGCCTGATGAGAGCAAATCCTAGACCTAACCTAGACCTAACATGAATTATTTATCTAAAATATTGATCGAAACTAGGTTTAATTGACTGTTTCAGTGTGGTCCCACATTACTACGTGATCCAAACCAGAAAAAACCCAGGATCCGTTCAACAAGTATGTGAAGAATGCGAAAGTATGAGTCTGATGAGTGAAAATCCCAGGCCTAACCTAGACCTAACATGCGTTATCCTCAAAAATATTGATCGAATCCTGGTTTAATCGACTGTTTCAGTGTGGTACCACATTACTATGTGATCCAAACCAGAAAATAACCCAGGATCTGTTCAACGAGTATGTGAAGTGTGCGAAAGTATGAGTCTGATCAGTGAAAATCTCAGGCCTTACCTAGACCTAACTTGCGTTGTCCTCTAAAATATTGATGAAAACCAGGTTTCATTGACTGTTTCAGTGTGGTACTACATTACTACGTGATGCAATCCAGAAAAAGCCCAGGATCTAGCCATCAAGTATGAGAAATATGCGAAAGAATGAGCCTGATGAGAGCAAATCCCAGACCTAACCTAGACATAACATGAATTATTCTCTAAAATATTCATCGAAACCAGGTTTAATTGACTGTTTCAGTGTGGTCCCACATTACTACGTGATCCAAACCAGAAAATAACCCAGGATCTGTCAAACGAGTATGTGAAGTGTGCGAAAGTATGAGCCTGATGAGAGCAAATCCCAGGCCTAACCTAGACCTAACATGCGTTATCCTCAAAAATATTGTTCGAAACCTGGTTTAATCGACTGTTTCAGTGTGGTACCATACTACTACGTGATCCAAACCAGAAAAAACCCAGGATCTGTTCAAAAAGTATGTGAAAAACGCGAAAGTATGAGCCTGATGAGGGCAAATCCAAGACCTATCCCAGACCTAACTTGCGTTGTCCTTTAAGACATTGATGGAAACCAAGTTTAATTGACTGTTTGAGTGTAGTACCACATTACTACGTGATCCAAACCAGAAAATACCCAATAACTGTTCAACGAGTATGTGAAGTGTGCAAAAGTGTGAGTCTGATGAGGTCAAATCCCAGACCAATCCCAGACTTAACTTGCGTTATCCTCTAAAATATTGATCGAAACCAGGTTTAATCGACTGTTTCAGTGTGGTACCACATTACTACGTGATCCAAACCAGAAAAAACCCAGGATCCGTTCAACAAGTATGTGAAGAATGCGAAAGTATGAGTCTGATGAGTGAAAATCCCAGACATAACCTAGACCTAACATGCGTTATCCTCTAAAATATTGATCCAAACCAGGTTCAATGGACTGTTTCAGTGTGGTACCATACTACTACGTGATCCAAACCAGAAAAAACCCAGGATCTGTTCAAAAAGTATGTGAAAAACGCGAAAGTATGAGCCTGATGAGGGCAAATCCAAGACCTATCCCAGACCTAACTTGCGTTGTCCTTTAAGACATTGATGGAAACCAAGTTTAATTGACTGTTTGAGTGTAGTACCACATTACTACGTGATGCAATCCAGAAATAGCCCAGGATCTAGCCATGAAGTATGAGAAATATGCGAAAGTATGAGCCTGACGAGGGCAAATCCTAGACCTTACCCAGACCTAACATGCGTTATCCTCTAAAATATTTATCAAGACCAGGTTTAATTGACTGTTTCAGTGTGGTACCACATTACTACGTGATCCAATCCAAAATAGCCCAGGATCTAGCCATGAAGTATGAGAAATATGCGAAAGTATGAGCCTGATGAGGGCAAATCCTAGACCTATCCCAGACCTAACATACGTTATCCTCTAAAATATTTATCAAGACCTGGTTTAATTGATTGTTTCAGTGTGGTCCCACATTACTACGTGATCCAAACCAGAAAAACCCATGATCCGTTCAACAAGTATGTGAAAAACGCGGAAAGTATGAGCCTGATGAGGGCAAATCCCAGACCTATCCCAGACCTAACTTGCGTTGTCCTCTAGGATAATGATAGAAACCAGGTTTAATTGACTGTTTCAGTGTTGTACTTCATTACTACGTGATGCAATCCAGAAAAAGCCCAGCATCTAGCCATCAAGTATGAGAAATATGCGAAAGAATGAGCCTGATGAGAGCAAATCCCAGACCTAACCTAGACATAACATGAATTATTCTCTAAAATATTCATCGAAACCAGGTTTAATTGACTGTTTCAGTGTGGTCCCACATTACTACGTGATCCAAACCAGAAAATAACCCAGGATCTGTCAAACGAGTATGTGAAGTGTGCGAAAGTATGAGCCTGATGAGAGCAAATCCCAGGCCTAACCTAGACCTAACATGCGTTATCCTCAAAAATATTGTTCGAAACCTGGTTTAATCGACTGTTTCAGTGTGGTACCACATTACTATGTGATCCAAACCAGAAAATAACCCAGGATCTGTTCAACGAGTATGTGAAGTGTGCGAAAGTATGAGTCTGATCAGTGAAAATCTCAGGCCTTACCTAGACATCACATGAATTACTCTGTAAAATATTGATCGAAACCTGGTTTAATCGACTCTTTCAGTGTGGTACCACATTACTATGTTATCCAAACCAGAAAATAACCCAGGATCTGTTCAACGAGTATGTGAAGTGTGCGAAAGTATGAGTCTGATCAGTGAAAATCTCAGGCCTTACCTAGACCTAACTTGCGTTGTCCTCTAAAATATTGATGAAAACCAGGTTTCATTGACTGTTTCAGTGTGGTACTACATTACTACGTGATGCAATCCAGAAAAAGCCCAGGATCTAGCCATCAAGTATGAGAAATATGCGAAAGAATGAACCTGATGAGAGCAAATCCCAGACCTAACCTAGACCTAACATTCGTTATCCTCTAAAATATTGAGCGAAACCAGGTTTAATTGACTGTTTCAGTGTGGTCCCACATTACTACGTGATCCAAACCAGAAAATAACCCAGGATCTGTCAAACGAGTATGTGAAGTGTGCGAAAGTATGAGCCTGATGAGAGCAAATCCCAGACCTAACCTAGACCTAACATGATTTATTCTCTAAAATATTGATCGAAACTAGGTTTAATTGACTGTTTCAGTGTCGCCCCACATTACTACGTGATCCAAACCAGAAAAAACCCAGGATCCGTTCAACAAGTATGTGAAGAATGCGAAAGTATGAGCCTGACGAGTGAAAATCCCAGGGCTAGCCTAGACCTAACATGCGTTATCCTCTAAAATATTGATCCAAACCAGGTTCAGTGGTCTGTTTCAGTGTGGTACCATACTACTACGTGATCCAAACCAGAAAAAACCCAGGATCTGTTCAAAAAGTATGTGAAAAACGCGAAAGTATGAGCCTGACGAGGGTAAATCCTAGACCTTACCCAGACCTAACATGCGTTATCCTCTAAAATATGTATCAAGACCAGGTTTAATTGATTGTTTCAGTGTGGTTCCACATTACTACGTGATCCAAACCAGAAAAAACCCAGGATCTGTTCAACGAGTATGTGAAGTGTGCGAAAGTATGAGGCTGATGAGGGCAAATCCCCGACCTATCCCAGAACTAACATGCGTTATCCTCTAAAATATTTATCAAGACCAGGTTTAATTGATTGTTTCAGTGTGGTCCCACATTACTACGTGATCCAAACCAGAAAAAACCCATGATCCGTTCAACAAGTATGTGAAGAATGCGAAAGTATGAGTCTGATGAGTGAAAATCCCAGACCTAACCAAGACCTAACATGCGTTATCCTCAAAAATATTGATCGAAACCTGGTTTAATTGACTGTTTCAGCGTGGTACCAAATTACTACGTGATACAATCCAGAAACAGACCAGGATCTAGCCATGAAGTATGAGGAATATGCGCAAGTATGAGTCTGATGAGGGCAAATCCTAGACCTAACCCAGACCTAACATGCGTTATCCTCTAAAATATTGATCGAAACCTGGTTTAATCGACTCTTTCAGTGTGGTACCACATTACTATGTTATCCAAACCAGAAAATAGCCCAGGATCTGTTCAACGAGTATGTGAAGTGTGCGAAAGTATGAGTCTGATGGGGTCAAATCCCAGACCTATCCCAGACCTAACATGCGTTATCCTCTAAAATATTGATCCAAACCAGGTTTAATGGACTCTTTCAGTGTGGTACCACACTACTACGTGATACAAACCAGAAAAAACCCAGGATCTGTTCAACAAGTATGTGAAAAACGCGAAAGTATGAGCCTGATGAGGGCAAATCCCAGACCTATCCCAGACCTAACTTGCGTTGTCCTCTAAGATATTGATGGAAACCAGGTTTAATTGACTGTTTCAGTGTTGCACTTCATTACTACGTGATGCAATCCAGAAAAAGCCCAGGATCTAGCCATCAAGTATGAGAAATATGCGAAAGAATGAGCCTGATGAGAGCAAATCCCAGACCTAACCTAGACCTAACATGAATTATTCTCCAAAATGTTGATCGAAACCAGGTTTAATTGACTGTTTCAGTGTGGCCCCACATTACTACGTGATCCAAACAAGAAAAAACCCAGGATCCGTTCAACAAGTATGTGAAGAATGCGAAAGTATGAGCCTGACGAGTGAAAATCCCAGGCCTAACCTAGACCTAACATGCGTTATCCTCAAAAATATTGATCGAAACCTGGTTTAATCGACTGTTTCAGTGTGGTACCACATCACTACGTGATCCAAACCAGAAAATACCCAGGATCTGTTCAACGAGTATGTGAAGTGTGCGAAAGTGTGAGTCTGATGAGGTCAAATCCCAGACCAATCCCAGACTTAACTTGCGTTATCCTCTAAAATATTGATCGAAACCAGGTTTAATCGACTGTTTCAGTGTGGTACCACATTACTACGTGATCCAAACCAGAAAAAACCCAGGATCCGTTCAACAAGTATGTGAAGAATGCGAAAGTATGAGCCTGACGAGTGAAAATCCCAGGGCTAGCCTAGACCTAACATGCGTTATCCTCTAAAATATTGATCCAAACCAGGTTCAATGGACTGTTTCAGTGTGGTACCATACTACTACGTGATCCAAACCAGAAGAAACCCAGGATCTAGCCATCAAGTATGAGAAATATGCGAAAGAATGAGCCTGATGAGAGCAAATCCCAGACCTAACCCAGGCCTAACATGAATTATTCTCTAAAATATTGATCGAAACCAGGTTTCATTCACTGTTTCAGTGTGGTACTACATTACTACGTGATGCAATCCAGAAAAAGCTCAGGATCTAGCCATCAAGTATGAGAAATATGCGAAAGAATGAGCCTGATGAGAGCAAATCCCAGACCTATCCCAGACCTAACTTGCGTTATCCTCCAAAATATTTATCAAGGCCAGGTTTAATTGAATGTTTCAGTGTGGTACCACATTACTATGTGATCCAAACCAGAAAAAACCCAGGATCCGTTCAACAAGTATGTGAAAAACGCGAAAGTATGAGCCTGATGAGGGCAAATCCCAGACCTGTCCCAGACCTAACTTGCGTTATCCTCTAAAATATTGATCGAAGCCAAGTTTAATCGGCTGTTTCAGTGTGGAACCACATTACTACGTGATCCAAGCCAGAAAAAAACCCAGGATCTTGTCAACGAGTATGTGAAGTGTGCGAAAGTATGAGTCTGATGAGGGCTATTCCCAGACCTATCCCAGACCGAGCTTGCGTGATCCTGTAAAATATTGATCGAAACCAGGTTTAATTGACTGTTTTAGTGTGGTACCACATTACTACGTGCTCCAGACCAGAAAAAACCCAGCATCTGTTTAACAAGTATGTGAAAAACGCGAAAGTATGAGCCTGATGAGGGCAAATCCCAGACTTATCCCAGACCTAACTTGCGTTGTCCTCTAAGATATTGATGGAAACCAGGTTTAATTGACTGCTTCAGTGTTGTACTTCATTACTACGTGATGCAATCCAGAAAAAGCCCAGGATCTAGCCATCAAGTATGAGAAATATGCGAAGGTATGAGCCTGATGAGGGCGAATCCCAGACCTATCCCAGACCTAACTTGCGTTATCCTCTAAAATATTCATCGAAATCAGGCTTAATTGACTGTTTCAGCGTGGTACCACATTACTACGTGATACAATCCAGAAACAGCCCAGGATCTAGCCATCAAGTATGAGAAATATGCGAAAGTATCAGCCTGATGAGGGCAAATCCTAGACCTAACCCAAACCTAACATGCGTTATCCTCTAAAATATTTATCAAGACCAGGTTTAATTGAATGTTCCAGTTTGGTACCACATTACTACGTGAACCAAACCAGAAAAAACCCAGGATCCGTTCAACAAGTATGTGAAGAATGCGAAAGTATGAGCCTGATGAGTGAAAATCCCAGGGCTAACCTAGACCTAGCATGCGTTATCCTCTAAAATATTGATCCAAACCAGGTTTAATGGACTGTTTCAGTGTGGTACCACTTTACTACGTGATCCAAAGCAGAAAAAACCCTCGATCACGTCAACATGTATGTTAAAACTGCGAAAGTATGACCCTGATGAGGACAAATCCCAGGCCTAACCTAGACCTAACATGCGTTGTCCTCTAAAATATTGATGGAAACCAGGTTGAGTTGACTGTTTCAGTGTTGTACTTCATTACTACGTGATGCAAACCGGAAAAAGCCCAGGATCTAGCCATCAAGTATGAGAAATATGCGAAAGAATGAGCCTGATGAGAGCAAATCCCAGACCTAACCTAGACCTGACATGAATTATTCTCTAAAATATTGATCAAAACCAGGTTTAATTGACTGTTTCAGTGTGGTACCACATTACTACGTGATCCAAACCAGAAATAGCCCAGGATCCAGCCATGAAGTATGAGAAATATGCGAAAGTATGTGCCTGATGGGGGCAAATCCTAGTCGTAACCCAGACCTAACATGCGTTATCCTCTAAAATATTTATCAAGACTAGGTTTAATCGGCTGTTTCAGTGTGGAACCACATTACTACGTGATCCAAGCCAGAAAAAAACCCAGGATCTTGTCAACGAGTATGTGAAGTGTGCGAAAGTATGAGTCTGATGAGGGCTATTCCCAGACCTATCCCAGACCGAGCTTGCGTGATCCTGTAAAATATTGATCGAAACCAGGTTTAATTGACTGTTTTAGTGTGGTACCACATTACTACGTGCTCCAGACCAGAAAAAACCCAGCATCTGTTTAACAAGTATGTGAAAAACGCGAAAGTATGAGCCTGATGAGGGCAAATCCCAGACTTATCCCAGACCTAACTTGCGTTGTCCTCTAAGATATTGATGGAAACCAGGTTTAATTGACTGCTTCAGTGTTGTACTTCATTACTACGTGATGCAATCCAGAAAAAGCCCAGGATCTAGCCATCAAGTATGAGAAATATGCGAAGGTATGAGCCTGATGAGGGCGAATCCCAGACCTATCCCAGACCTAACTTGCGTTATCCTCTAAAATATTCATCGAAATCAGGCTTAATTGACTGTTTCAGCGTGGTACCACATTACTACGTGATACAATCCAGAAACAGCCCAGGATCTAGCCATCAAGTATGAGAAATATGCGAAAGTATCAGCCTGATGAGGGCAAATCCTAGACCTAACCCAAACCTAACATGCGTTATCCTCTAAAATATTTATCAAGACCAGGTTTAATTGAATGTTCCAGTTTGGTACCACATTACTACGTGAACCAAACCAGAAAAAACCCAGGATCCGTTCAACAAGTATGTGAAGAATGCGAAAGTATGAGCCTGATGAGTGAAAATCCCAGGGCTAACCTAGACCTAGCATGCGTTATCCTCTAAAATATTGATCCAAACCAGGTTTAATGGACTGTTTCAGTGTGGTACCACTTTACTACGTGATCCAAAGCAGAAAAAACCCTCGATCACGTCAACATGTATGTTAAAACTGCGAAAGTATGACCCTGATGAGGACAAATCCCAGGCCTAACCTAGACCTAACATGCGTTGTCCTCTAAAATATTGATGGAAACCAGGTTGAGTTGACTGTTTCAGTGTTGTACTTCATTACTACGTGATGCAAACCGGAAAAAGCCCAGGATCTAGCCATCAAGTATGAGAAATATGCGAAAGAATGAGCCTGATGAGAGCAAATCCCAGACCTAACCTAGACCTGACATGAATTATTCTCTAAAATATTGATCAAAACCAGGTTTAATTGACTGTTTCAGTGTGGTACCACATTACTACGTGATCCAAACCAGAAATAGCCCAGGATCCAGCCATGAAGTATGAGAAATATGCGAAAGTATGTGCCTGATGGGGGCAAATCCTAGTCGTAACCCAGACCTAACATGCGTTATCCTCTAAAATATTTATCAAGACTAGGTTTAATTGAATGTTTCAGTGTGGTACGACATTACTACGTGAACCAAACCATAAAAAACCCAGGATCTGTTCAACAAGTATGTGAAGAATGCGAAAGTATGAGTCTGATGAGTGAAAATCCCAGACCTAACCTAGACCTAACATGCGTTATCCTCTAAAATATTGATCCAAACCAGGTTTAATGGACTGTTTCAGTGTGGTCCCACATTACTACGTGATCCAAACCAGAAAAAACCCGGGATCTGTTCAACAAGTATGTGAAAAACGCGAAAGTATGAGCCTGATGAGGGCAAATCCCAGACCTATCCCAGACCAAACTTGCGTTATCCTCTAAAATATTGATCGAAACCAGGTTTAATCGACTGTTTCAGTGTGGTACCACATTGCTACGTGATCCAAACCAGAAAAAACCCAGGATCAGTTCATCAAGTATGTGAAAAACGCGAAAGTATAAGCCTGATGAGGGCGAATCCCAGACGTATCCCAGACCTAACTTGCGTTATCCTCTATAATATTGATCGAAACCAGTTTTAATTGACTGTTTCGGCGTGGTACCACATTACTACGTGATACAATCCAGAAACAGCCCAGGATCTAGCCATGAAGTATGAGAAATATGCGAAAGTATGAGCCTGATGAGGGCAAATCCTAGACCTAACACAAACCTAACATGCGTTATCCTCTAAAATATTTATCAAGACCAGGTTTAATTGAATGTTTCAGTGTGGTACCACATTACTACGTGAACCAAACCTGAAAAAACCCAGGATCCGGTCAACAAGTATGTGAAGAATGCGAAAGTATGAGTCTGATGAGTGAAAGTCCCAGGGCAAACCTAGACCTAACATGCGTTATCCTCTAAAATATTGTTCCAAACCAGGTTTAATGGACTGTTTCAGTGTGGCACCACTTTACTACGTGATCCAAAGCAGAAAAAACCCTCGATCAGGTCAACATGTATGTTAAAACTGCGGAAGTATGACCCTGATGAGGGCAAATCCCAGGCCTAACCTAGACCTAACATGCGTTGTCCTCTAAAATATTGATGGAAACCAGGTTTAATTGACTGTTTCAGTGTTGTACTTCATTACTACGTGATCCAATCCAGAAATAGCCCAGGATCTAGCCATGAAGTATGAGAAATATGCGAATGTATGAGCCTGATGAGGGCAAATCCTAGACCTAACCCAGACCTAACATACGTTGTCCTCTAAAATATTTATCAAGACCAGGTTTAATTGATTGTTTCAGTGTGGTCCCACATTACTACGTGATCCAAACCAGAAAAAACCCAGGATCCGTTCAACAAGTATGTGAAGAATGCGAAAGTATGAGTCTGATGAGTGAAAATCTCGGGGCTAACCTAGACCTAACATGCGTTATCCTCTAAAATATTGATGCAAACCAGGTTTAATGGACTGTTGCAGTGTGGTACCACTTTACTACGTGATCCAAAGCAGAAAAAACCCTCGATCAGGAGAACATGTATGTTAAAACTGCAAAAGTATGATCCTGATGAGGGCAAATCCCAGGCCTAACCTAGACCTAACTTGCGTTGTCCTCTAAAATATTGATGGAAACCAGGTTTAATTGACTGTTTCAGTGTTGTACCTCATTACTACGTGATGCAATCCAGAAAAAACCCAGGATCTAGCCATCAAGTATGAGAAATATGCGAAAGTATGAGCCTGATGAGGGCGAATCCCAGACCTATCCCAGACCTAACATGCGTTATCCTCTAAAATATTAATCGAAACCAGGTTTAATCGACTGTTTCAGTGTGGTACCACATTACTACGTGATCCAAACAAGAAAAAAACCCAGGATCTTGTCAACGAGTATGTGAAGTGTGCGAAAGTATGAGTCTGATGAGGGCTAATCCCAGACCTAACCTAGACCTAACATGAATTATTCTCTAAAATATTGATCGAAACCAGGTTTAATTGACTGTTTTAGTTGTGGTACCACTTTACTACGTGATCCAAAGCAGAAAAAACCCTCGATCAGGTCAACATGCATGTTAAAACTGCGAAAGTATGAGCCTGATGAGGGCTAATCCCAGACCTATCCCAGACCTAACTTGCGTTATCCTCTAAAATAGTGGTCGAAACCAGGTTTAATTGACTGTTTTAGTTGTGGTACCACTTTACTACGTGATCCAAAGCAGAAAAAACACTCGATCAGGCCAACATGCATGTTAAAACTGCGAAAGTATGACCCTGATGAGGGCAAATCCCAGGCCTAACCTAGGCCTAACATGCGTTATCTTCTAAAATATTGAGCGAAACCAGGTTTAATTGACTGTTTCAGTGTGGTACCACATTACTACGTGATCCAATCCAGAAATAGCCCAGGATCTAGCCATGAAGTATGAGAAATATGCGAAAGTATGAGCCTGATGAGGGCAAATCCTAGACCTAACCCAGACCTAACATACGTTGTCCTCTAAAATATTTATCAAGACCAGGTTTAATTGATTGTTTCAGTGTGGCCCCACATTACTACGTGATCCAAACCAGAAAAACCCAGGATCCGTTCAACAAGTATGTGAAGAATGCGAAAGTATGAGCCTGATGAGGGCAAATCCTAGACCTAACCCAGACCTAACATACGTTGTCCTCTAAAATATTTATCAAGACCAGGTTTAATTGATTGTTTCAGTGTGGCCCCACATTACTACGTGATCCAAACCAGAAAAACCCAGGATCCGTTCAACAAGTATGTGAAGAATGCGAAAGTATGAGTCTGATGAGTGAAAATCCCAGGCCTAACCTAGGCCTAACATGCGTTATCTTCTAAAATATTGAGCGAAACCAGGTTTAATTGACTGTATCAGTGTGGTACTACATTACTACGTGATGCAATCCAGAAAAAGCTCAGGATCTAGCCATCAAGTATGAGAAATATGCGAGAGAATGAGCCTGATGAGAGCAAATCCAGGACCTATCCCAGACCTAACTTGCGTTATCCTCCAAAATATTTATCAAGGCCAGGTTTAATTGAATGTTTCAGTGTGGTACCACATTACTATGTGATCCAAACCAGAAAAAACCCAGGATCCGTTCAACAAGTATGTGAAAAACGCGAAAGTATGAGCCTGATGAGGGCAAATCCCAGACCTGTCCCAGACCTAACTTGCGTTATCCTCTAAAATATTGATCGAAGCCAAGTTTAATCGGCTGTTTCAGTGTGGAACCACATTACTACGTGATCCAAGCCAGAAAAAAACCCAGGATCTTGTCAACGAGTATGTGAAGTGTGCGAAAGTATGAGTCTGATGAGGGCTATTCCCAGACCTATCCCAGACCGAGCTTGCGTGATCCTGTAAAATATTGATCGAAACCAGGTTTAATTGACTGTTTTAGTGTGGTACCACATTACTACGTGCTCCAAACCAGAAAAAACCCAGCATCAGTTTAACAAGTATGTGAAAAACACGAAACTGTGAGCCTGATGAGGGCAAATCTTAGACCTAACCCAGACATAAGATGCGTTATCCTCTAAAATATTTATCCAGAACAGGTTTCATTGAATGTTTCAGTGTGGTACCACTTTACTACGTGATCCAATCCAGTAAAAACCCAGGATCCGTTCAACAAGTATGTGAAGAATGCGAAAGTACGAGTCTGCTGAGTGAAAATCCCCGGCCTAACCTAGACCTAACATGCGTTATCCTCACAAATATTGGTCGAAACCAGGTTTAATCGACTGTTTCAGTGTGGTACCACACTAGTACGTGACCCAAACCGGAAAAACCCAGGATCTGTTGAACAAGTATGTGAAAAACGCGAAAGTATGAGCCTGACGAGGGCAAATCCCAGACCTATCCCAGACCTAAGTTGCGTTATCCACAAAAATATTGATCGAAACCTGGTTTAATCGACTGTTTCAGTGTGGTACCACATTACTACGTGATCCAATCCAGAAATAGCCCAGGATCTAGCCATGAAATATGAGAAATATGCGAAAGTATGAGCCTGACGAGGGCAAATCCTAGACCTAACGCAGACCTAACATGCTTTATCCTCTAAAATGTTTATCAAGACCAGGTTTATTTGAGTGTTTCAGTGTGGTCCCTCATTACTACGTAATCCAAACCAGAAAAAACCCAGGATCCGCTCAACAAGTATGTGAAGAATACGAAAGTATGAGTCTGATGAGTGAAAATCCCAGGCCTAACCTAGACCTAACATGCGTTATCCTCAAAAATATTGATCGAAACCTGGTTTAATCGACTGTTTCAGTGTGGTACCACATTACTATGTGATCCAAACCAGAAAATAACCCAGGATCTGTTCAACGAGTATGTGAAGTGTGCGAAAGTATGAGTCTGATGAGGGCAAATCCCAGACCTATCCCAGACCTAACATGCGTTATCCTCTAAAATATTGATCCAAACAAGGTTTAATGGACTGTTTCAGTGTCGTACCACGCTACTACGTGATCCAAACCAGAAAAGACACAGGATCTGTTCAACAAGTATGTGAAAAACGCGAAAGTATGAGCCTGATGAGGGCAAATCCCAGACTTATCCCAGACCTAACTTGCGTTGTCCTCTAAGATATTGATGGAAACCAGGTTTAATTGACTGCTTCAGTGTTGTACTTCATTACTACGTGATGCAATCCAGAAAAAGCCCAGGATCTAGCCATCAAGTATGAGAAATATGCGAAGGTATGAGCCTGATGAGGGCGAATCCCAGACCTATCCCAGACCTAACTTGCGTTATCCTCTAAAATATTCATCGAAATCAGGCTTAATTGACTGTTTCAGCGTGGTACCACATTACTACGTGATACAATCCAGAAACAGCCCAGGATCTAGCCATGAAGTATGAGAAATATGCGAAAGTATCAGCCTGATGAGGGCAAATCCTAGACCTAACCCAAACCTAACATGCGTTATCCTCTAAAATATTTATCAAGACCAGGTTTAATTGAATGTTCCAGTGTGGTACCACACTACTACGTGAACCAAACCAGAAAAAACCCAGGATCCGTTCAACAAGTATGTGAAGAATGCGAAAGTATGAGTCTGATGAGTGAAAATCCCAGGGCTAACCTAGACCTAACATGCGTTATCCTCTAAAATATTGATCCAAACCAGGTTTAATGGACTGTTTCAGTGTGGTACCACTTTACTACGTGATCCAAAGCAGAAAAAACCCTCGATCACGTCAACATGTATGTTAAAACTGCGAAAGTATGACCCTGATGAGGACAAATCCCAGGCCTAACCTAGACCTAACATGCGTTGTCCTCTAAAATATTGATGGAAACCAGGTGAGTTGACTGTTTCAGTGTTGTACTTCATTACTACGTGATGCAAACCGGAAAAAGCCCAGGATCTATCCATCAAGTATGAGAAATATGCGAAAGAATGAGCCTGATGAGAGCAAATCCCAGACCTAACCTAGACCTGACATGAATTATTCTCTAAAATATTGATCAAAACCAGGTTTAATTGACTGTTTCAGTGTGGTACCACATTACTACGTGATCCAAACCAGAAATAGCCCAGGATCCAGCCATGAAGTGTGAGAAATATGCGAAAGTATGAGCCTGATGGGGGCAAATCCTAGTCGTAACCCAGACCTAACATGCGTTATCCTCTAAAATATTTATCAAGACTAGGTTTAATTGAATGTTTCAGTGTGGTACCACATTACTACGTGAACCAAACCATAAAAAACCCAGGATCTGTTCAACAAGTATGTGAAGAATGCGAAAGTATGAGTCTGATGAGTGAAAATCCCAGACCTAACCTAGACCTAACATGCGTTATCCTCTAAAATATTGATCCAAACCAGGTTTAATGGACTGTTTCAGTGTGGTCCCACATTACTACGTGATCCAAACCAGAAAAAACCCGGGATCTGTTCAACAAGTATGTGAAAAACGCGAAAGTATGAGCCTGATGAGGGCAAATCCCAGACCTATCCCAGACCAAACTTGCGTTATCCTCTAAAATATTGATCGAAACCAGGTTTAATCGACTGTTTCAGTGTGGTACCACATTGCTACGTGATCCAAACCAGAAAAAACCCAGGATCAGTTCATCAAGTACGTGAAAAACGCGAAAGTATGAGCCTGATGAGGGCGAATCCCAGACCTATCCCAGACCTAACTTGCGTTATCCTCTAAAATATTGATCGAAACCAGGTTTAATGGACTGTTTCAGTGTGGCACCACTTTACTACGTGATCCAAAGCAGAAAAAACCCTCGATCAGGTCAACATGTATGTTAAAACTGCGGAAGTATGACCCTGGTGAGGGCAAATCCCAGGCCTAACCTAGACCCAACATGCGTTGTCCTCTAAAATATTGATGGAAACCAGGTTTAATTGACTGTTTCAGTGTTGTACTTCATTACTACCTGATGCAATCCGGAAAAAGCCCAGGATCTAGTCATCAAGTATGAGAAATATGCGAAGGTATGAGCCTGATGAGGGCGAATCCCAGACCTATCCCAGACCTAACTTGCGTTATCCTCTAAAATAGTGATCGAAACCAGGTTTAATTGACTGTTTTAGTTGTGGTACCACTTTACTACGTGATCCAAAGCAGAAAAAACACTCGATCAGGTCAACATGCATGTTAAAACTGCGAAAGTATGACCCTGATAAGGCAAATCCCAGGCCTAACCTAGGCCTAACATGCGTTATCTTCTAAAATATTGAGCAAAACCAGGTTTAATTGACTGTTTCAGTGTAGTACCACATTACTACGTGATCCAATCCAGAAATAGCCCAGGATCTAGCCATGAAGTATGAGAAATATGCGAAAGTATGAGCCTGATGAGGGCAAATCCTAGACCTATCCCAGACCTTACATACGTTGTCCTCTAAAATATTTATCAAGACCAGGTTTAATTGATTGTTTCAGTGTAGTCCCACATTACTACGTGATCCAAACCAGAAAAAACCCAGGATCCGTTCAACAAGTATGTGAAGAATGCGAAAGTATGAGTCTGATGAGTGAAAATCTCGGGGCTAACCTAGACCTAACATGCGTTATCCTCTAAAATATTGATGCAAACCAGGTTTAGTGGACTGTTGCAGTGTGGTACCACTTTACTACGTGATCCAAAGCAGAAAAAACCCTCGATCAGGAGAACATGTATGTTAAAACTGCAAAAGTATGATCCTGATGAGGGCAAATCCCAGGCCTAACCTAGACCTAACTTGCGTTGTCCTCTAAAATATTGATGGAAACCAGGTTTAATTGACTGTTTCAGTGTTGTACCTCATTACTACGTGATGCAATCCAGAAAAAACCCAGGATCTAGCCATCAAGTATGAGAAATATGCGAAAGAATGAGCCTGATGAGAGCAAATCCCAGACCTAACCCAGACCTAACATGAATTATTCTCTAAAATATTAATCGAAACCAGGTTTAATTGAATGTTTCAGTGTGGTACCACTTTACTACGTGATCCAAAGCAGACAAAACCCTCGATCAGGAGAACATGTATGTTAAAACTGCAAAAGTATGATCCTGATGAGGGCAAATCCCAGGCCTAACCTAGACCTAACTTGCGTTGTCCTCTAAAATATTGATGGAAACCAGGTTTAATTGACTGTTTCAGTGTTGTACCTCATTACTACGTGATCCAAACCAGAAAAAACCCAGGATCCGTTCAACAAGTATGTGAAGAATGCGAAAGCATGAGTCTGATGAGTGAAAATCCCAGGCCTAACCTAGACCTAACATGCGTTATCCTCAAAAATATTGATCGAAACCTGGTTTAATCGACTGTTTCAGTGTGGTACCACATTACTATGTGATCCAAACCAGAAAATAACCCAGGATCTGTTCAACGAGTATGTGAAGTGTGCGAAAGTATGAGTCTGATGAGGTCAAATCCCAGACCAATCCCAGACTTAACTTGCGTTATCCTCTAAGATATTGATCGAAACCAGGTTTAATCGACTGTTTCAGTGTGGTACCACATTACTATGTGATCCAAACCAGAAAATAACCCAGGATCTGTTCAACGAGTATGTGAAGTGTGCGAAAGTATGAGTCTGATGAGGGCAAATCCCAGACCTAACCTAGACCTAACATGCGTTATCCTCTAAACAATTGATCCAAACCAGGTTTAATGGACTGTTTCAGTGAGGTACCACTTTACTACGTGATCCAAAGCAGAAAAAACCCTCGATCAGGTCAACATGTATGTTAAAACTGCGAAAGTATGACCCTGATCAGGGCAAATCCCAGGCCTAACCTAGACCTAACATGCGCTGTTCTCTAAAATATTGATGGAAACCAGGTTTAATTAACTGTCTCAGTGTTGTACTTCATTACTACGTGATGCACTCCAGAAAAAACCCAGGATCTGTTCAACGAGTATGTGAAGTGTGCGTAGGTATGAGTCTGATGAGGGCAAATCCCAGACCTATCCCAGACCTAACTTGCGTTATCCACTAAAATATTGATCGAAACCAGGTTTAACCGACTGTTTCAGTGTGGAACCACATTACTACGTGATCCAAACCAGATAAATCCCAGGATCCGTTCAACAAGTATGTGAAGAATGCGAAAGTATGAGTCTGATGAGTGAAAATCCCGGGCCTAACCTAGACCTAACATGCGTTGTCCTCAAAAATAGTGATCGAAACCTGGTTTAATCGACTGTTTCAGTGTGGTACCACATTACTATGTGATCCAAACCAGAAAATAACCCAGGATCTGTTCAACGAGTATGTGAAGTGTGCGAAAGTATGAGTCTGATGAGGGCAAATCCCAGACCTATCCCAGACCTAACATGCGTTATCCTCTAAAATATTTATCAAGACCAGGTTTAATTGATTGTTTCAGTGTGGACCCACATTACTACGTGATCCAAACCAGAAAAAACCCAGGATCCGTTCAACAAGTATGTGAAGAATGCGAAAGTATGAGTCTGATGAGTGAAAATCCCAGGCCTAACCTAGACCTAACATGCGTTATCCTCAAAAGTATTGATCGAAACCTGGTTTAATCGACTGTTTCAGTGTGGTACCACATTACTATGTGATCCAAACCAGAAAATAACCCAGGATCTGTTCAACGAGTATGTGAAGTGTGCGAAAGTATGAGTCTGATGAGGGCTAATCCCAGACCTACCCCAGACCTAACTTGCGTTATCCTCTAAAATATTTATCAAGACCAGGTTTAATTGATTGTTTCAGTGTGGACCCACATAACTACGTGATCCAAACCAGAAAAAACCCGGGATCCGTTCAACAAGTATGTGAAGAATGCGAAAGTATGAGTCTGATGAGTGAAAATCCCAGGCCTAACCTAGACCTAACATGCGTTATCCTCAAAAATATTGATCGAAACCTGGTTTAATCGACTGTTTCAGTGTGGTACCACATTACTATGTGATCCAAACCAGAAAATAACCCAGGATCTATTCAACGAGTATGTGAAGTGTGCGAAAGTATGAGCCTGATGAGGGCAAATCCCAGACCTATCCCAGACCTAACACGCGTTATCCTCTAAAATATTTATCAAGACCAGGTTTAATTGATTATTTCAGTGTGGACCCACATAACTACGTGATCCAAACCAGAAAAAACACAGGATCCGTTCAACAAGTATGTGAAGAATGCGAAAGTATGAGTCTGATGAGTGAAAATCCCAGACCTATCCCAGACCTAACTTGCGATATCCTCTAAAATATTGATCGAAACCAGGTTTAATTGACTGTTTTATTGTGGTACCACACTACTACGTGATCCAAACCAGAAAAAACCCAGGATCAGGTCAACAAGTATGAGAAGAATGCGAAAGTATGAGTCTGATGAGTGGAAAACTCAGGGCTAACCTAGCCCTAACATGCGTTATCCTCTAAAATATTTATCCAAACCAGGTTTAATGGACTGTTTCAGTGTGGTACCACACTACTACGTGATACAAACCAGAAGAAACCCAGGATCTGTTCAACAAGTATGTGAAAAACGCGAAAGTATGAGCCTGATGAGGGCGAATCCCAGACCTATGCCAGACCTAACTTGCGTTATCCTCTAAAATATTGATCGAAACCAGGTTTCATTGACGGTTTCAGCGTGGTACCACATTACTACGTGATACAATCCAGAAACAGCCCAGGATCTAGCCATGAAGTATGAGAGATATGCGAAAGTATGAGCCTGCTGAGTGCAAATCCTAGACCTAACCCAAGCCTAACATGCGTTATCCTCTAAAATATTTATCAAGACCAGGTTTAATTGATTGTTTCAGTGTGGACCCATATTACTACGTGATCCAAACCAGAAAAAACCCAGCATCCGTTCAACAAGTATGTGAAGAATGCGAAAGTATGAGTCTGATGAGTGAAAATCCCAGGCCTGACCTAGACCTAACTTGCGTTATCCTCTAAAACATTGATCGAAATCAGGTTTAATCGACTGTTTCAGCGTGGTACCACATTACTACGTGATGCAATCCAGAAAAAGCCCAGGATTTAGCCATCAAGTATGAGAAATATGCGAAAGAATGAGCCTGATGAGAGCAAATCCCAGACCTAACCTAGACATAACATGCGTTATCCTCTAAAATATTGAGCGAAACCAGGTTTAATGGACTGTTTCAGTGTGGTACCACATTACTATGTGATCCAAACCAGAAAATAACCCAGGATCTGTGCAACGAGTATGTGAAGTGTGCGAAAGTATGAGTCTGATGAGGTCAAATCCCAGACCTATCCCAGACCTAACTTGCGTTATCCACTAAAATATTGATCGAAACCAGGTTTAACCGACTGTTTCAGTGTGGTACCACACTACTTCGTGATCCAAACCAGAAAGAACCCAGGATCTGTTCAACAAGTATGTGAAAAACGCGAAACTGTGAGCCTGATGAGGGCAAATCTTAGACCTAACCCAGACCTAAGATGCGTTATCCTCTAAAATATTTATCCAGACCAGGTTTAATTGACTGTTTCAGTGTGGTCCCACATTACTACGTGATCCAAACCAGAAAAAACCCAGAATCCGTTCAACAAGTATGTGAAGAATGCGAAAGTATGAGTCTGATAAATGAAAATCCCAGGCCTAACCTAGACCTAACATGAGTTGTACTCTAAAATATTGATCGAAACCTGGTTTAATCGACTGTTTCAGTGTGGTACCACATTACTATGTGATCCAAACCAGAAAATATCCCAGGATCTGTGCAACGAGTATGTGATGTGTGCGAAAGTATGAGTCTGATGAGGTCAAATCCCAGACCTATCCCAGGCCTAACTTGCGTTATTCTCTAAAATATTGATCGAAACCAGGTTTAATTGACTGTTTTAGTTGTGGTACCACTTTACTACGTGATCCAAAGCAGAAAAAACCCTCGATCAGGTCAACATGCATGTTAAAACTGCGAAAGTATGAGCCTGATGAGGGCTAATCCCAGACCTATCCCAGACCTAACTTGCGTTATCCTCTATAATAGTGATCGAAACCAGGTTTAATTGACTGTTTTAGTTGTGGTACCACTTTACTACGTGATCCAAAGCAGAAAAAACACTCGATCAGGCCAACATGCATGTTAAAACTGCGAAAGTATGACCCTGATGAGGGCAAATCCCAGGCCTAACCTAGGCCTAACATGCGTTATCTTCTAAAATATTGATGGAAACCAGGTTTCATTCACTGTTTCAGTGTGGTACTACATTACTACGTGATGCAATCCAGAAAAAGCTCAGGATCTAGCCATCAAGTATGAGAAATATGCGAAAGAATGAGCCTGATGAGAGCAAATCCCAGACCTATCCCAGACCTAACTTGCGTTATCCTCTAAAATATTGATCGAAGCCAAGTTTAATCGGCTGTTTCAGTGTGGAACCACATTACTACGTGATCCAAGCCAGAAAAAAACCCAGGATCTTGTCAACGAGTATGTGAAGTGTGCGAAAGTATGAGTCTGATGAGGGCTATTCCCAGACCTATCCCAGACCGAGCTTGCGTGATCCTGTAAAATATTGATCGAAACCAGGTTTAATTGACTGTTTTAGTGTGGTACCACATTACTACGTGCTCCAAACCAGAAAAAACCCAGCATCTGTTTAACAAGTATGTGAAAAACGCGAAACTGTGAGCCTGATGAGGGCAAATCTTAGACCTAACCCAGACCTAAGATGCGTTATCCTCTAAAATATTTATCCAGAACAGGTTTCATTGAATGTTTCAGTGTGGTACCACTTTACTACGTGATCCAATCCAGTAAAAACCCAGGATCCGTTCAACAAGTATGTGAAGAATGCGAAAGTACGAGTCTGCTGAGTGAAAATCCCCGGCCTAACCTAGACCTAACATGCGTTATCCTCACAAATATTGGTCGAAACCAGGTTTAATCGACTGTTTCAGTGTGGTACCACACTAGTACGTGACCCAAACCGGAAAAACCCAGGATCTGTTGAACAAGTATGTGAAAAACGCGAAAGTATGAGCCTGACGAGGGCAAATCCCAGACCTATCCCAGACCTAAGTTGCGTTATCCTCAAAAATATTGATCGAAACCTGGTTTAATCGACTGTTTCAGTGTGGTACCACATTACTACGTGATCCAATCCAGAAATAGCCCAGGATCTAGCCATGAAATATGAGAAATATGCGAAAGTATGAGCCTGACGAGGGCAAATCCTAGACCTAACGCAGACCTAACATGCTTTATCCTCTAAAATGTTTATCAAGACCAGGTTTATTTGATTGTTTCAGTGTGGTCCCTCATTACTACGTAATCCAAACCAGAAAAAACCCAGGATCCGCTCAACAAGTATGTGAAGAATACGAAAGTATGAGTCTGATGAGTGAAAATCCCAAGGCTAACCTAGACCTAACATGCGTTATCCTCTAAAATATTGATCCAAACCAGGTTTAATGGACTGTTTCAGTGTGGTACCACTTTACTACGTGATCCAAAGCAGAAAAAACCCTCGATCACGTCAACATGTATGTTAAAACTGCGAAAGTATGACCCTGATGAGGACAAATCCCAGGCCTAACCTAGACCTAACATGCGTTGTCCTCTAAAATATTGATGGAAACCAGGTGAGTTGACCGCTTCAGTGTTGTACTTCATTACTACGTGATGCAAACCAGAAAAAGCCCAGGATCTATCCATCAAGTATGAGAAATATGCGAAAGAATGAGCCTGATGAGAGCAAATCCCAGACCTAACCTAGACCTGACATGAATTATTCTCTAAAATATTGAACAAAACCAGGTTTAATTGACTGTTTCAGTGTGGTACCACATTACTACGTGATCCAAACCAGAAAAAACCCAGGATCCGTTCAACAAGTATGTGAAGAATGCGAAAGTATGAGTCTGATGAGTGAAAATCCCAGGGCTAACCTAGACCTAACATGCGTTACCTTCTAAAATATTGATCGAAACCTGATTTAATCGACTGTTTCAGTGTGGTACCACTTTACTACGTGATCCAAAGCAGAAAAAACCCAGGATCTCTTCAACGAGTATGTGAAGTGTGCGAAAGTATGAGTCTGATGAGGGCAAATCCCAGACCTATCCCAGACCTAACTTGCGTTGTCCTCTAAGATATTGATGGAAACCAGGTTTAATTGACTGTTTCAGTGTTGTACTTCATTACTACGTGATGCAATCCAGAAAAAGCCCAGGATCTAGCCATCAAGTATGAGAAATATGCGAAAGAGTGAGCCTGATGATAGCAAATCCCAGACCTAACCTAGACCTAACATGAATTATTCTCTAAAATATTGATCGAAACTAGGTTTAATTGACTGTTTCAGTGTGGTCCCACATTAATACGTGATCCAAACCAGAAAAAACCCAGGATCCGTTCAACAAGTATGTGAAGAATGCGAAAGTATGAGCCTGATGAGTGAAAATCCCAGGCCTAACCTAGACCTAACATGCGTTATCCTCAAAAATATTGATCGAAACCTGGTTTAATCGACTGTTTCAGTGTGGTACCACATTACTATGTGGTCCAAACCAGAAAATATCCCAGGGTCTGTTCAACGAGTATGTGAAGAGTGCGAAAGTATGAGTCTGATGAGGTCAAATCCCAGACCAATCCCAGACTTAACTTGCGTTATCCTCTAAAATATTGATCGAAACCAGGTTTCATCGACTGTTTCAGTGTGGTACCACATTACTACGTGATCCAAACCAGAAAAAACGCAGGATCTGTGCAACGAGTATGTGAAGTGTGCGAAAGTATGAGTCTGATGAGGGCAAATCCCAGACCTATCCCAGACCTAACATGCGTTATCCTCTAAAATATTGATCCAAACCAGGTTTAATGGACTGTTTCAGTGTGGTACCACACTACTACGTGATCCAAACCAGAAAAAACCCAGGATCCGTTCAACAAGTATGTGAAGAATGCGAAAGTATGAGCCTGATGAGTGAAAATCCCAGGCCTAACCTAGACCTAACATGCGTTATCCTCAAAAATATTGATCGAAACCAGGTTTAATTGACTGTTTCAGTGTTGTACTTCATTACTACGTGATGCAATCCAGAAAAAGCCCAGGATCTAGCAATGAAGTATGAGAAATATGCGAAAGTATGAGCCTGATGAGGGTAAATCCTAGACCTAACCCAGACCTAAAATGCGTTATCCTCTAAAATATTTATCAAGACCAGGTTTAATTGAATGTTTCAGTGTGGTACCACATTACTACGTGATGCAATCCAGAAAAAGCCCAGGATCTAGCCATCAAGTTTGAGAAATATGCGAAAGAATGAGCCTGATGAGGGCAAATCCTAGACCTAACCCAGTCCTAACATGCGCTATGCTCTAAAATATTGATCGCAAGCAGGTTTAGTGGACTGTTTCAGTGTGGTACCACACTACTACGTGATCCAAACCAGAAAAAACCCAGGATCTGTTCAACAAGTATGTGAAAAACGCGAAAGTATGAGTCTGATGAGGTCAAATCCCAGACCTATCCCAGACTTATGTTGCGTTATCCTCAAAAATATTGATCGAACCTGGTTTAATCGACTGTTTCCGTGTGGTACCACATTACTATGCGATCCAAACCAGAAAATAACCCAGGATCTGTCAAACGAATTTGTGAAGTGTGCGAAAGTATGAGCCTGATGAGAGCAAATCCCAGACCTAACCTAGACCTAACATGAATTATTCTCTAAAATATTGATCGAAACCAGGTTTAATTGACTGTTTCAGTGTGGTACCACATTACTACGTGATCCAAACCAGAAAAAGCCCAGGATCAGTTCAACAAGTATGTGAAAAACGCGAAAGTATGAGTCTGATGAGGGCGAATCCCAGACATATGCCAGACCTAACTTGCGTTATCCTCTAAAATATTGATCGAAACCAGGTTTAATTGACTGTTTCAGCGTGGTACCACATTACTACGTGATACAATCCAGAAACAGCCCAGGATCTAGCCATGAAGTATGAGAAATATGCGAAAGTATGAGCCTGATGAGGGCAAATCCTAGACCTAACCCAGACCTAACATGCGTTATTCTCTAAAATATTTATCAAGATCAGGTTTAATTGAATGTTTCAGTGTGGTACCACATTACTACGTGAACCAAACCAGAAAAAACCCAGGATCCGTTCAACAAGTATGTGACGAATGCGAAAGTATGAGTCTGATGAGTGAAAATCCCAGGGCTAACCTAGACCTAACATGCGTTATCCTCTAAAATATTGATCCAAACCAGGTTTAATGGACTGTTTCAGTGTGGTATCACATTACTACGTGATCCAAAGCAGAAAAAACCCAGGATCTGTTCAACGAGTATGTGAAGTGTGCGAAAGTATGAGCCTGATGAGGGCAAATCCCAGACCTATCCCAGACCTAACTTGCGTTGTCCTCTGAGATATTGATGGAAACCAGGTTTAATTGACTGTTTCAGTGTGGTCCCACATTACTACGTGATGCAATCCAGAAAAAGCCCAGGATCTGTTCAACAAGTATGTGAAAAACGCGAAAGTATGAGCCTGATGAGGGCAAATCCCAGACCTATCCCAGACCTAACTTGCGTTGTCCTCTAAGATATTGATGGAAACCAGGTTTAATTGACTGTTTCAGTGTTGTACTTCATTACTACGTGATGCAATCCAGAAAAAGCCCAGGATCTAGCCATCAAGTATGAGAAATATGCGAAAGAATGAGCCTGATGATAGCAAATCCCAGACCTAACCTAGACCTAACATGAATTATTCTCTAAAATATTGATCGAAACCAGGTTTAATTGACTGTTTCAGTGTGGTCCCACATTAATACGTGATCCAAACCAGAAAAAACCCAGGATCCGTTCAACAAGTATGTGAAGAATGCGAAAGTATGAGCCTGATGAGTGAAAATCCCAGGCCTAACCTAGACCTAACATGCGTTAACCTCAAAAATATTGATCGAAACCTGGTTTAATCGACTGTTTCAGTGTGGTACCACATTACTATGTGGTCCAAACCAGAAAATAACCCAGGATCTGTTCAACGAGTATGTGAAGAGTGCGAAAGTATGAGTCTGATGAGGTCAAATCCCAGACCAATCCCAGACTTAACTTGCGTTATCCTCTAAAATATTGATCGAAACCAGGTTTCATCGACTGTTTCAGTGTGGTACCACATTACTACGTGATCCAAACCAGAAAAAACCCAGGATCTGTTCAACGAGTATGTGAAGTGTGCGAAAGTATGAGTCTGATGAGGGCAAATCCCAGACCTATCCCAGACCTAACATGCGTTATCCTCTAAAATATTGATCCAAACCAGGTTTAATGGACTGTTTCAGTGTGGTACCACACTACTATGTGATCCAAACCTGAAAAAACCCAGGATCTGTTCAACAAGTATGTGAAAAACGCGAAAGTATGAGCCTGATGAGGGCAAGTCCAAGACCTATCCCAGACCTAACTTGCGTTGTCCTCTAAGATATTGATGGAAACCAGGTTTAATTGACTGTTTCAGTGTTGTACTTCATTACTACGTGATGCAATCCAGAAAAAGCCCAGGATCTAGCCATGAAGTATGAGAAATATGCGAAAGTATGAGCCTGATGAGGGCAAATCCTAGACCTAACCCAGACCTAAAATGCGTTATCCTCTAAAATATTTATCAAGACCAGGTTTAATTGAATGTTTCAGTGTGGTACCACATTACTACGTGATGCAATCCAGAAAAAGCCCAGGATCTAGCCGTCAAGTTTGAGAAATATGCGAAAGAATGAGCCTGATGAGGGCAAATCCTAGACCTGACCCAGTCCTAACATGCGTTATCCTCTAAAATATTGATCGCAAGCAGGTTTAATGGACTGTTTCAGTGTGGTACCACACTACTACGTGATCCAAACCAGAAAAAACCCAGGATCTGTTCAACAAGTATGTGAAAAACGCGAAAGTATGAGTCTGATGAGGTCAAATCCCAGACCCATCCCAGACTTATGTTGCGTTATCCTCAAAAATATTGATCGAAACCTGGTTTAATTGACTGTTTCAGTGTGGTACCACATTACTACGTGATCCAAACCAGAAAAAGCCCAGGATCAGTTCAACAAGTATGTGAAAAACGCGAAAGTATGAGTCTGATGAGGGCGAATCCCAGACCTATGCCAGACCTAACTTGCGTTATCCTCTAGGATATTGATGGAAACCAGGTTTAATTGACTGTTTCAGTGTTGTACTTCATTACTACGTGATGCCATCCACAAAAAGCCCAGGATCTAGCCATCAAGTATGAGAAATATGCGAAAGAATGGGCCTGATGAGAGCAAATCCCAGACCTAACCCAGACCTAACATGCGTTATCCTCTAAAATATTTATCAAGATCAGGTTTAATTGAATGTTTCAGTGTGGTACCACATTACTACGTGAACCAAACCAGAAAAAACCCAGGATCCGTTCAACAAGTATGTGAAGAATGCGAAAGTATGAGTCTGATGAGTGAAAATCCCAGGGCTAACCTAGACCTAACATGCGTTATCTTCTAAAATATTGATCGAAACCTGATTTAATCGACTGTTTCAGTGTGGTACCACTTTACTACGTGATCCAAAGCAGAAAAAACCCAGGATCTCTTCAACGAGTATGTGAAGTGTGCGAAAGTATGAGTCTGATGAGGGCAAATCCCAGACCTATCCCAGACCTAACTTGCGTTGTCCTCTAAGATATTGATGGAAACCAGGTTTAATTGACTGTTTCAGTGTTGTACTTCATTACTACGTGATGCAATCCAGAAAAAGCCCAGGATCTAGCCATCAGGTATGAGAAATATGCGAAAGAATGAGCCTGATGAGAGCAAATCCCAGACCTAACCTAGACCTAACATGAATTATTCTCTAAAATATTGATCGAAACCAGGTTTAATTGACTGTTTCAGTGTGGTCCCACCTTACTACGTGGTCCAAACCAGAAGAAACCCAGGATCCGTTCAACAAGTATGTGAAGAATGCGAAAGTATGAGTCTGATGAGTGAAAATCCCAGGCCTAACCTAGACCTAACATGCGTTTTCCTCAAAAATATTGATCGAAACCTGGTTTAATCGACTGTTTCAGTGAGGTACCACATTACTATGCGATCCAAACCAGAAAATAACCCAGGATCTGTCAAACGAGTATGTGAAGTGTGCGAAAGTATGAGCCTGATGAGAGCAAATCCCAGACCTAACCTAGACCTAACATGAATTATTCTCTAAAATATTGATCGAAACCAGGTTTAATTGACTGTTTCAGTGTGGTACCACATTACTACGTGATCCAAACCAGAAAAAACCCAGGATCAGTTCAACAAGTATGTGAACAATGCGAAAGTATGAATCTGATGAGTGAAAGTCTCAGGGCTAATCTAGACCTAACATGCGTTATCCTCTAAAATATTGATCGAAACCAGGTTTCATTGACTGTTTCAGTGTGGTACTACATTACTACGTGATGCAATCCAGAAAAAGCCCAGGATCTAGCCATCAAGTATGAGAAATATGCGAAAGAATGAGCCTGATGAGAGCAAATCCCAGACCTAACCTAGACCTAACATGCGTTATCCTCTAAAATATTGAGCGAAACCAGGTTTAATGGACTGTTTCAGTGTGGTACCACACTACTTCGTGATCCAAACCAGAAAGAACCCAGGATCTGTTCAACAAGTATGTGAAAAACGCGAAACTGTGAGCCTGATGAGGGCAAATCTTAGACCTAACCCAGACCTAAGATGCGTTATCCTCTAAAATATTTATCCAAACCAGGTTTAATTGACTGTTTCACTGTGGTCCCACATTACTACGTGATCCAAACCAGAAAAAACCCAGAATCCGTTCAACAAGTACGTGAAGAATGCGAAAGTATGAGTCTGATAAATGAAAATCCCAGGCCTAACCTAGACCTAACATGAGTTATACTCTAAAATATTGATCGAAACCTGGTTTAATCGACTGTTACAGTGTGGTACCACATTACTATGTGATCCAAACCAGAAAATAACCCAGGATCTGTTCAACGAGTATGTGTAGTGTGCGAAAGTATGAGTCTGATGAGGTCAAATCCCAGACCTATCCCAGACCTAACTTGCGTTATCCTCTAAAATATTGATCGAAACCAGGTTTAATCGACTGTTTCAGTGTGGTACCACATTACTACGTAATCCAAACGAGAAAAAACCCAGGATCAGTTCAACATGTATGTGAAGAGTGCGAAAGTATGAGTCTGATGAGTGAAAATCCCAGGGCTAACCTAGACCTAACATGCGTTATCCTCTAAAATATTGATGCAAACCAGGTTTAATGGACAGTTTCAGTGTGGCACCACACTACTACGTGATACAAACCAGAAAAAACCCAGGATCTGTTCAACATGTATGTGAAAAACGCGAAAGTATGAGCCTGATGAGGGCAAATCCCAGACCAATCCCAGACCTAACTTGCGTTTTCCTCTAAGATATTGATGGAAACCAGGTTTAATTGACTGTTTCAGTGTTGTACTTCATTACTACGTGATGCAATCCAGAAAAAGCCCAGGATCTAGCCATCAAGTATGAGAAATATGCGAAAGAATGAGCCTGATGAGAGGAAATCCCAGACCTAACCTAGACCTAACATGAATTATTCTCTAAAATATTGATCGAAACCAGGTTTAATTGACTGTTACAGTGTGGTCCCACATTACTACGTGATCCAAACCAGAAAAAACCCAGGATCCGTTCAACAAGTATGTGAAGAATGCGAAAGTATGAGCCTGATGAGTGAAAATCCCAGGCCTAACCTAGACCTAACATGCGTTATCCTCAAAAATATTGATCGAAACCTGGTTTAATCGACTGTTTCTGTGTGGTACCACATTACTATGTGGTCCAAACCAGAAAATAACCCAGGATCTGTTCAACGAGTATGTGAAGTGTGCGAAAGTATGAGTCTGATAAGGGCAAATCCCAGACCTATCCCAGACCTAACATGCGTTATCCTCTAAAATATTTATCAAGACCAGGTTTAATGGACTGCTTCAGTGTGGTACCACACTACTACGTGATCCAAACCTGAAAAAACCCAGGATCAGTTCAACATGTATGTGAAGAGTGCGAAAGTATGAGTCTGATGAGTGAAAATCCCGGGGCTAACCTAGACCTAACATGCGTTATCCTCTAAAATATTGATGCAAACCAGGTTTAATGGACAGTTTCAGTGTGGTACCACACTACTACGTGATACAAACCAGAAAAAACCCAGGATCTGTTCAACAAGTATGTGAAAAACGCGAAAGTATGAGCCTGATGAGGGCAAATCCCAGACCAATCCCAGACCTAACTTGCGTTTTCCTCTAAGATATTGATGGAAACCAGGTTTAATTGACTGTTTCAGTGTTGTACTTCATTACTACGTGATGCAATCCAGAAAAAGCCCAGGATCTAGCCATCAAGTATGAGAAATATGCGAAAGAATGAGCCTGATGAGAGGAAATCCCAGGCCTAACCTAGACCTAACATACGTTTTCCTCAAAAATATTGATCGAAACCTGGTTTAATCGACTGTTTCAGTGTGGTACCACATTACTATGCGATCCAAACCAGAAAATAACCCAGGATCTGTCAAACGAGTATGTGAAGTGTGCGAAAGTATGAGCCTGATGAGGGCAAATCCCAGACCTATCCCAGACCTAACTTGCGTTGTCCTCTGAGATATTGATGGAAACCAGGTTTAATTGACTGTTTCAGTGTGGTCCCACATTACTACGTAATGCAATCCAGAAAAAGCCCAGGATCTAGCCATCAAGTATGAGAAATATGTGAAAGAATGAGCCTGATGAGAGCAAATCCCAGACCTAACCTAGACCTAACATGAATTATTCTCTAAAATATTGATCGAAACCAGGTTTAATTGACTGTTTCAGTGTGGTCCCACATTACTACGTGATACAAACCAGAAAAAACCCAGGATCTGTTCAACAAGTATGTGAAAAACGCGAAAGTATGAGCCTGATGAGGGCAAATCCCAGACCTATCCCAGACCTAACTTGCGTTGTCCTCTAAGATATTGATGGAAACCAGGTTTAATTGACTATTTCAGTGTTGTACTTCATTACTACGTGATGCAATGCAGAAAAAGCCCAGGATCTAGCCATCAAGTATGAGAAATATGCGAAAGAATGAGCCTGATGATAGCAAATCCCAGACCTAACCTAGACCTAACATGAATTATTCTCTAAAATATTGATCGAAACCAGGTTTAATTGACTGTTTCAGTGTGGTCCCACATTAATACGTGATCCAAACCAGAAAAAACCCAGGATCCGTTCAACAAGTATGTGAAGAATGCGAAAGTATGAGCCTGATGAGTGAAAATCCCAGGCCTAACCTAGACCTAACATGCGTTATCCTCAAAAATATTGATCGAAACCTGGTTTAATCGACTGTTTCAGTGTGGTACCACATTACTATGCGATCCAAACCAGAAAATAACCCAGGATCTGTCAAACGAGTATGTGAAGTGTGCGAAAGTATGAGCCTGATGAGAGCAAATCACAGACCTAACCTAGACCTAACATGAATTATTCTCTAAAATATTGATCGAAACCAGGTTTAATCGACTGTTTCAGTGTGGTACCACATTACTACGTGATCCAAACGAGAAAAAACCCAGGATCAGTTCAACATGTATGTGAAGAGTGCGAAAGTATGAGTCTGATGAGTGAAAATCCCAGGGCTAACCTAGACCTAACATGCGTTATCCTCTAAAATATTGATGCAAACCAGGTTTAATGGACAGTTTCAGTGTGGTACCACACTACTACGTGATACAAACCAGAAAAAACCCAGGATCTGTTCAACAAGTATGTGAAAAACGCGAAAGTATGAGCCTGATGAGGGCAAATCCCAGACCAATCCCAGACCTAACTTGCGTTTTCCTCTAAGATATTGATGGAAACCAGGTTTAATTGACTGTTTCAGTGTTGTACTTCATTACTACGTGATGCAATCCAGAAAAAGCCCAGGATCTAGCCATCAAGTATGAGAAATATGCGAAAGAATGAGCCTGATGAGAGGAAATCCCAGACCTAACCTAGACCTAACATGAATTATTCTCTAAAATATTGATCGAAACCAGGTTTAATTGACTGTTACAGTGTGGTCTCACATTACTACGTGATCCAAACCAGAAAAAACCCAGGATCCGTTCAACAAGTATGTGAAGAATGCGAAAGTATGAGCCTGATGAGTGAAAATCCCAGGCCTAACCTAGACCTAACATGCGTTATCCTCAAAAATATTGATCGAAACCTGGTTTAATCGACTGTTTCAGTGTGGTACCACATTACTATGTGGTCCAAACCAGAAAATAACCCAGGATCTGTTCAACGAGTATGTGAAGTGTGCGAAAGTATGAGTCTGATAAGGGCAAATCCCAGACCTATCCCAGACCTAACATGCGTTATCCTCTAAAATATTTATGAAGACCAGGTTTAATGGACTGTTTCAGTGTGGTACCACACTACTACGTGATCCAAACCTGAAAAAACCCAGGATCTGTTCAACAAGTATGTGAAAAACGCGAAAGTATGAGCCTGATGAGGGCAAGTCCAAGACCTATCCCAGACCTAACTTGCGTTGTCCTCTAAGACATTGATGGAAACCAGGTTTAATTGACTGTTTCAGTGTTGTACTTCATTACTACGTGATGCATTCCAGAAAAAGCCCAGGATCTAGCCATGAAGTATGAGAAATATGCGAAAGTATGAGCCTGATGAGGGCAAATCCTAGACCTAACCCAGACCTAAAATGCGTTATCCTCTAAAATATTTATCAAGACCAGGTTTAATTGAATGTTTCAGTGTGGTACCACATTACTACGTGATGCAATCCAGAAAAAGCCCAGGATCTAGCCATCAAGTTTGAGATGTATGCGAAAGAATGAGACTGATGAGGGCAAATCCTAGACCTAACCCGGTCCTAACATGCGTTATCCTCTAAAATATTGATCGCAAGCAGGTTTAATGGACTGTTTCAGTGTGGTACCGCACTACTACGTGATCCAAACCAGAAGAAACCCAGGATCTGTTCAACAAGTATGTGAAAAACGCGAAAGTATGAGTCTGATGAGGTAAAATCCCAGACCTATCCCAGACTTATGTTGCGTTATCCTCAAAAATATTGATCGAAACCTGGGTTAATCGACTGTTTCAGTGTGGTACCACATTACTATGCGATCCAAACCAGAAAATAACCCAGGATCTGTCAAACGAGTATGTGAAGTGTGCGAAAGTATGAGCCTGATGAGAGCAAATCCCAGACATAACCTAGACCTAACATGAATTATTCTCTAAAATATTGATCAAAACCAGGTTTAATTGACTGTTTCAGTGTGGTACCACATTACCACGTGATCCGATCCAGAAATAGCCCTGCATACAGCCATGAAGAATGAGAAATATGCGAAAGTATGAGCCTGATGAGGGCAAATCCTAGACCTAACCCAGACCTAACTTGCGTTGTCCTCTAAGATATTGATGGAAACCAGGTTTAATTGACTGTTTCAGTGTGGTACCACATTACTACGTGATCCAAACCAGAAAAAGCCCAGGATCAGTTCAACAAGTATGTGAAAAACGCGAAAGTATGAGTCTGATGAGGGCGAATCCCAGACCTATGCCAGACCTAACATGCGTTATCCTCTAAAATATTGATCGAAACCAGGTTTAATTGACTGTTTCAGCGTGGTACCACATTACTACGTGATACAATCCAGAAACAGCCCAGGATCTAGCCATGAAGTATGAGAAATATGCGAAAGTATGAGCCTGATGAGGGCAAATCCTAGACCTAACCCAGACCTAACATGCGTCATCCTCTAAAATATTTATCAAGATCAGGTTTAATTGAATGTTTCAGTGTGGTACCACATTACTACGTGAACCAAACCAGAAAAAACCCAGGATCCGTTCAACATGTATGTGAAGAATGCGAAAGTATGAGTCTGATGAGTGAAAATCCCAGGGCTAACCTAGACCTAACATGTGTTATCCTCTAAAATACTGATCCAAGCCAGGTTTAATGGACTGTCTCAGTGTGGTACCACTTTACTACGTGATCCAAAGCAGAAAAAACCCAGGATCTGTTCAACGAGTATGTGAAGTGTGCGAAAGTATGAGCCTGATGAGGGCAAAACCCAGACCTATCCCAGACCTAACTTGCGTTGTCCTCTAAGATATTGATGGAAACCAGGTTTAATTGACTGTTTCAGTGTTGTACTACATTACTACGTGATGCAATCCAGAAAAAGCCCTGGATCTAACCATCAAGTATGAGAAATATGCGAAAGAATGAGCCTGATGAGAGCAAATCCCAGACCTAACCTAGACCTAACATGAATTATTCTCTAAAATATTGATCGAAACCAGGTTTAATTGACTGTTTCAGTGTGGTCCCACATTACTACATGATCCAAACCAGAAGAAACCCAGGATCCGTTCAACAAGTATGTGAAGAATGCGAAAGTATGAGTCTGATGAGTGAAAATCCCTGGCCTAACCTAGACCTAACATGCGTTATCTTCAAAAATATTGATCGAAACCTGGTTTAATCGACTGTTTCAGTGTGGTACCACATTACTATGCGATCCAAACCAGAAAATAACCCAGGATCTGTCAAACGAGTATGTGAAGTGTGCGAAAGTATGAGCCTGATGAGAGCAAATCCCAGACCTAACCTAGACCTAACATGAATTATTCTCTAAAATATTGATCGAAACCAGGTTTAATCGACTGTTTCAGTGTGGTACCACATTACTACGTGATCCAAACGAGAAAAAACCCAGGATCAGTTCAACATGTATGTGAAGAGTGCGAAAGTATGAGTCTGATGAGTGAAAATCCCAGGGCTAACCTAGACCTAACATGCGTTATCCTCTAAAATATTGATGCAAACCAGGTTTAATGGACAGTTTCAGTGTGGTACCACACTACTACGTGATACAAACCAGAAAAAACCCAGGATCTGTTCAACAAGTATGTGAAAAACTCGAAAGTATGAGCCTGATGAGGGCAAATCCCAGACCAATCCCAGACCTAACTTGCGTTTTCCTCTAAGATATTGATGGAAACCAGGTTTAATTGACTGTTTCAGTGTTGTACTTCATTACTACGTGATGCAATCCAGAAAAAGCCCAGGATCTAGCCATCAAGTATGAGAAATATGCGAAAGAATGAGCCTGATGAGAGGAAATCCCAGACCTAACCTAGACCTAACATGAATTATTCTCTAAAATATTGATCGAAACCAGGTTTAATTGACTGTTACAGTGTGGTCTCACATTACTACGTGATCCAAACCAGAAAACACCCAGGATCCGTTCAACAAGTATGTGAAGAATGCGAAAGTATGAGCCTGATGAGTGAAAATCCCAGGCCTAACCTAGACCTAACATGCGTTATCCTCAAAAATATTGATCGAAACCTGGTTTAATCGACTGTTTCAGTGTGGTACCACATTACTATGTGGTCCAAACCAGAAAATAACCCAGGATCTGTTCAACGAGTATGTGAAGTGTGCGAAAGTATGAGTCTGATAAGGGCAAATCCCAGACCTATCCCAGACCTAACATGCGTTATCCTCTAAAATATTTATCAAGACCAGGTTTAATGGACTGTTTCAGTGTGGTACCACACTACTACGTGATCCAAACCTGAAAAAACCCAGGATCTGTTCAACAAGTATGTGAAAAACGCGAAAGTATGAGCCTGATGAGGGCAAGTCCAAGACCTATCCTAGACCTAACTTGCGTTGTCCTCTAAGATATTGATGGAAACCAGGTTTAATTGACTGTTTCAGTGTTGTACTTCATTACTACGTGATGCATTCCAGAAAAAGCCCAGGATCTAGCCATGAAGTATGAGAAATATGCCAAAGTATGAGCCTGATGAGGGCAAATCCTAGACCTAACCCAGACCTAAAATGCGTTATCCTCTAAAATATTTATCAAGACCAGGTTTAATTGAATGTTTCAGTGTGGTACCACATTACTACGTGATGCAATCCAGAAAAAGCCCAGGATCTAGCCATCAAGTTTGAGATGTATGCGAAAGTATGAGCCTGATGAGGGCAAATCCCAGACCTATCCCAGACTTATGTTGCGTTATCCTCAAAAATATTGATCGAAACCTGGTTTAATCGACTGTTTCAGTGTGGTACCACATTACTATGCGATCCAAACCAGAAAATAACCCAGGATCTGTCAAACGAGTATGTGAAGTGTGCGAAAGTATGAGCCTGATGAGAGCAAATCCCAGACATAACCTAGACCTAACATGAATTATTCTCTAAAATATTGATCAAAACCAGGTTTAATTGACTGTTTCAGTGTGGTACCACATTACTACGTGATCCAATCCAGAAATAGCCCTGCATCCAGCCATGAAGTATGAGAAATATGCGAAAGTATGAGCCTGATGAGGGCAAATCCTAGACCTAACCCAGACCTAACTTGCGTTGTCCTCTAAGATATTGATGGAAACCAGGTTTAATTGACTGTTTCAGTGTGGTACCACATTACTACGTGATCCAAACCAGAAAAAGCCCAGGATCAGTTCAACGAGTATGTGAAAAACGCGAAAGTATGAGTCTGATGAGGGCGAATCCCAGACCTATGCCAGACCTAACTTGCGTTATCCTCTAAAATATTGATCGAAACCAGGTTTAATTGACTGTTTCAGCGTGGTACCACATTACTACGTGATACAATCCAGAAACAGCCCAGGATCTAGCCATGAAGTATGAGAAATATGCGAAAGTATGAGCCTGATGAGGGCAAATCCTAGACCTAACCCAGACCTAACATGCGTCATCCTCTAAAATATTTATCAAGATCAGGTTTAATTGAATGTTTCAGTGTGGTACCACATTACTACGTGAACCAAACCAGAAAAAACCCAGGATCCGTTCAACAAGTATGTGAAGAATGCGAAAGTATGAGTCTGATGAGTGAAAATCCCTGGCCTAACCTAGACCTAACATGCGTTATCCTCAAAAATATTGATCGAAACCTGGTTTAATCGACTGTTTCAGTGTGGTACCACATTACTATGCGATCCAAACCAGAAAATAACCCAGGATCTGTCAAACGAGTATGTGAAGTGTGCGAAAGTATGAGCCTGATGAGAGCAAATCCCAGACCTAACCTAGACCTAACATGAATTATTCTCTAAAATATTGATCGAAACCAGGTTTAATTGACTGTTTCAGTGTGGTACCACATTACTACGTGATCCAAACCAGAAAAAACCCAGGATCAGTTCAACAAGTATGTGAAGAATGCGAAAGTATGAGTCTCATGAGTGAAAATCCCAGGGCTAACCTAGACCTAACATGCGTTATCCTCTAAAATATTGATCGAAACCAGGTTTCATTGACTGTTTCAGTGTGGTACTACATTACTACGTGATGCAATCCAGAAAAAGCCCAGGATCTAGCCATCATGTATGAGAAATATGCGAAAGAATGAGCCTGATGAGAGCAAATCCCAGACCTAACCTAGACCTAACATGTATTATTCTCAAAAATATTGATCGAAACCAGGTTTAATTGTCTGTTTCAGTGTGGTCCCACATTACTACGTGTTCCAAACCAGAAAAAACCCAGGATCCGTACAACAAGTATGTGAAGAATGCGAAAGTATGAGTCTGATGAGTGAAAATCCCAGACCTAACCTAGACCTAACATGCGTTATCCTCTAAAATATTGAGCGAAACCAGGTTTAATGGACTGTTTCAGTGTGGTACCACACTACTTCGCGATCCAAACCAGAAAGAACCCAGGATCTGTTCAACAAGTATGTGAAAAACGCGAAACTGTGTGCCTGATGAGGGCAAATCTTAGACCTAACCCAGACCTAAGATGCGTTATCCTCTAAAATATTTATCCAAACCAGGTTTAATTGACTGTTTCAGTGTGGTCCCACATTACTACGTGATCCAAACCAGAAAAAACCCAGAATCCGTTCAACAAGTATGTGAAGAATGCGAAAGTATGAGTCTGATAAATGAAAATCCCAGGCCTAACCTAGACCTAACATGAGTTATACTCTAAAATATTGATCGAAACCTGGTTTAATCGACTGTTACAGTGTGGTACCACATTACTACGTGATCCAAACCAGAAAATAACCCAGGAACTGTTCAACGAGTATGTGTAGTGTGCGAAAGTATGAGTCTGATGAGGTCAAATCCCAGACCTATCCCAGACCTAACATGCGTTATCCTCTAAAATATTGATGCAAACCAGGTTTAATGGACAGTTTCAGTGTGGTACCACACTACTACGTGATACAAACCAGAAAAAACCCAGGATCTGTTCAACAAGTATGTGAAAAACGCGAAAGTATGAGTCTGATGAGGTCAAATCCCAGACCTATGCCAGACCTAACTTGCGTTATCCTCTAAAATATTGATGGAAACCAGGTTTAATCGACTGTTTCAGCGTGGTACCACATTACTATGTGATACAATCCAGAAACAGCCCAGGACCTAGCCATGAAGTATGAGAAATGTGCGAAAGTATGAGCCTGATGAGGGCAAATCCTAGACCTAACCCAGACCTAACATGCGTTATCCTCTAAAATATTTATCAAGATCAGGTTTAATTGACTGTTTCAGTGTGGTACCACATTACTACGTGATCCACACCAGAAAAAACCCAAGATACGTTCAACAAGTATGTGAAGAATGCGAAAGTATGAGTCTGTTGAGTGAAAATCCCAGGCCTAACCTTGATCTAACATGCGTTATCCTCAATAATATTGATGGATACCAGGTTTAATTGAGCGTTTCAGTGTTGTACTTCATTACTACGTGATGCAATCCAGAAAAAGCCCAGGATCTAGCCATCTAGTATGAGAAATATGCGAAAGAATGAGCTTGATGAGAGCAAATCCCTGACCTAACATAGACCTAACATGAATTATTCTCTAAAATATTCATCAAAACCAGGTTTAATTGACTGTTTCAGTGTGGTACCACATTACTACGTGATCCAATCCAGAAATAGCCCAGGATCCAGCCATGAAGTATGAGAAATATGCGAAAGTATGAGCCTGATGAGGGCAACTCCTAGACCTAACCCAGACCTAACATGCGTTATCCTCTAAAATATTTATCAAGATCAGGTTTAATTGATTGCTTCAGTGTGGTACCACATTACTACGTGATCCACACCAGAAAAAACCCAAGATCCGTTCAACAAGTAAGTGAAGAATGCGAAAGTATGAGTCTGTTGAGTGAAAATCCCCGACCTAACCTAGACCTAACATGCGTTATCCTCAAAAATATTGATCGAAACCAGGTTTAATCGACTGTTTCAGTGTGGTACCACACTACTACGTGACGCAATCCAGAAAAAACCCAGGATCTGTTCAACAAGTATGTGAAAAACGCGAAAGTACGAGCCTGATGATGGCAAATCCCAGACCTATCCCAGACCTAACTTGCGTTGTCCTCTAAAATATTGATCGAAACCAGGTTTAATTGACTGTTTCTGTGTGGTACCACATTACTACGTGATACAATCCAGAAATAGCCCAGGATCTAGCCATGAAGTATGAGAAGAATGCGAAAGTATGAGTCTGATGAGTGAAAATACCAGGCCTAACCTAGACCTAACATGCGTTATCCTCAAAAATATTGATCGAAACCTGGTTTAATCGACTGTTTCAGTATGGTACCACATTACTATGTGATCCACACAAGAAAATAACCCAGGATCTGTTCAACGAGTATGTGAAAAACGCGAAAGTATGAGCCTGATGTGGGCAAATCCCAGACCTATCCCAGACCTAACTTGCGTTGTCCTCTAAGATATTGATGGAAACCAGGTTTAATTGACTGCTTCAGTGTTGTACTTCATTACTACTTGATGCAATCCAGAAAAAGCCCAGGCTCTAGCCATCAAGTATGAGAAATATGCGAAATTATGAGCCTGATGAGAGCAAATCCCAGACCTAACCTAGACCTAACATGAATTATTGTCTAATATATTGATCGAAACCAGGTTTAATTGACTGTTTCAGTGTGGTCCCACATTACTACGTGATCCAAACCAGAAAAAACGCAGGATCTGCTCAACATGTATGTGAAGAATGCGAAAGTATGAGTCTGATAAGTGAAAATCCCAGGGCTAACCTAGACCTAACATGCGTTATCCTGTAAAATACTGATCCAAACCAGGTTTAATGGACTGTCTCAGTGTGGTACCACTTTACTACGTGATCCAAAGCAGAAAAAACCCAGGATCTGTTCAACGAGTATGTGAAGTGTGCGAAAGTATGAGCCTGATGAGAGCAAATCCCAGACCTAACCTAGACCTAACATGTATTATTCTCCAATATATTGATCGAAACCAGGTTTAATTGACTGTTTCAGTGTGGTACCACATTCCTACGTGATCCAAACCAGAGAAAACCCAGGATCCGTTCAACAAGTTTGTGAAGAATGCGAAAGTATGAGCCTGATGGGGGCAAATCCTAGACCTAACCCAGACCTAACATGCGTTATCCTCTAAAATATTTATCAAGATCAGGTTTAATTGAATGTTTCAGTGTGGTCCCACATTACTACGTGATCCAAACCAGAAAAAACCCAGGATCTGTTCAACGAGTATGTGAAGAATGCGAAAGTATGAGTCTGTTGAGTGAAAATCCCAGGCCTAACCTTGATCTAACATGCGTTATCCTCAATAATATTGATGGATACCAGGTTTAATTGAGCGTTTCAGTGTTGTACTTCATTACTACGTGATGCAATCCAGAAAAAGCCCAGGATCTAGCCATCTAGTATGAGAAATATGCGAAAGAATGAGCTTGATGAGAGCAAATCCCTGACCTAACATAGACCTAACATGAATTATTCTCTAAAATATTCATCAAAACCAGGTTTAATTGACTGTTTCAGTGTGGTACCACATTACTACGTGATCCAATCCAGAAATAGCCCAGGATCCAGCCATGAAGTATGAGCAATATGCGAAAGTATGAGCCTGATGAGGGCAACTCCTAGACCTAACCCAGACCTAACATGCGTTATCCTCTAAAATATTTATCAAGATCAGGTTTAATTGATTGCTTCAGTGTGGTACCACATTACTACGTGATCCACACCAGAAAAAACCCAAGATCCGTTCAACAAGTAAGTGAAGAATGCGAAAGTATGAGTCTGTTGAGTGAAAATCCCCGACCTAACCTAGACCTAACATGCGTTATCCTCAAAAATATTGATCGAAACCAGGTTTAATCGACTGTTTCAGTGTGGTGCCACACTACTACGTGACGCAATCCAGAAAAAACCCAGGATCTGTTCAACAAGTATGTGAAAAACGCGAAAGTACGAGCCTGATGATGGCAAATCCCAGACCTATCCCAGACCTAACTTGCGTTGTCCTCTAAAATATTGATCGAAACCAGGTTTAATTGACTGTTTCTGTGTGGTACCACATTACTACGTGATACAATCCAGAAATAGCCCAGGATCTAGCCATGAAGTATGAGAAGAATGCGAAAGTATGAGTCTGATGAGTGAAAATACCAGGCCTAACCTAGACCTAACATGCGTTATCCTCAAAAATATTGATCGAAACCTGGTTTAATCGACTGTTTCAGTATGGTACCACATTACTATGTGATCCACACAAGAAAATAACCCAGGATCTGTTCAACGAGTATGTGAAAAACGCGAAAGTATGAGCCTGATGTGGGCAAATCCCAGACCTATCCCAGACCTAACTTGCGTTGTCCTCTAAGATATTGATGGAAACCAGGTTTAATTGACTGGTTCAGTGTTGTACTTCATTACTACGTGATGCAATCCAGAAAAAGCCCAGGCTCTAGCCATCAAGTATGAGAAATATGCGAAATTATGAGCCTGATGAGAGCAAATCCCAGACCTAACCTAGACCTAACATGAATTATTGTCTAATATATTGATCGAAACCAGGTTTAATTGACTGTTTCAGTGTGGTCCCACATTACTACGTGATCCAAACCAGAAAAAACGCAGGATCTGCTCAACATGTATGTGAAGAATGCGAAAGTATGAGTCTGATGAGTGAAAATCCCAGGGCTAACCTAGACCTAACATGCGTTATCCTGTAAAATACTGATCCAAACCAGGTTTAATGGACTGTCTCAGTGTGGTACCACTTTACTACGTGATCCAAAGCAGAAAAAACCCAGGATCTGTTCAACGAGTATGTGAAGTGTGCGAAAGTATGAGCCTGATGAGAGCAAATCCCAGACCTAACCTAGACCTAACATGTATTATTCTCCAATATATTGATCGAAACCAGGTTTAATTGACTGTTTCAGTGTGGTACCACATTCCTACGTGATCCAAACCAGAGAAAACCCAGGATCCGTTCAACAAGTTTGTGAAGAATGCGAAAGTATGAGCCTGATGGGGGCAAATCCTAGACCTAACCCAGACCTAACATGCGTTATCCTCTAAAATATTTATCAAGATCAGGTTTAATTGAATGTTTCAGTGTGGTCCCACATTACTACGTGATCCAAACCAGAAAAAACCCAGGATCTGTTCAACGAGTATGTGAAGTGTGCGAAAGTATGAGTCTGATGAGGTCAAATCCCAGACCTATCCCAGACCTAACTTGCGTTATCCTCTAAAATATTGATCGAAACCAGGTTTAATCGACAGTTTCAGTGTGGTACCACATTACTACGTGATACAAACCAGAAAAAACCCAGGATCAGTTCAAGAAGTATGTGAAGAATGCTAAAGTATGAGGCTGATGAGTGAAAATCCCAGGGCTAACCTAGACCTAACATGCGTTATCCTCGAAAATATTGATGCAAACCAGGTTTAATGGACTGTTTCAGTGTGGTACCACACTACTACGTGATACAAACCAGAAAAAACCCAGGATCTGTTCAACAAGTATGTGAAAAACGCGAAAGTATGAGCCTGATGAGGGCAAATCCCAGACCTATCCCAGACATAACTTGCGTTGTCCTCTAAGATATTGATGGAAACCAGGTTTAATTGACTGTTTCAGTGTTGTACTTCATTACTACGTAATGCAATCCAGAAAAAGCCCAGGATCTAGCCATCAAGTATAAGAAATATGCGAAAGAATGAGCCTGATGAAAGCAAATCCCAGACCTAACCTAGACCTAACATGAATTATTCTCTAAAATATTGATCGAAACCAGGTTTAATTGACTGTTTCAGTGTGGTCCCACATTACTACGTAATCCAAACCAGAAAAAACCCAGGATTCGTTCAACAAGTATGTGAAGAATGCGAAAGTATGAGCCTGATGAGTGAAAATCCCAGGCCTAACCTAGACCTAACATGCGTTATCCTCAAAAATATTGATCGAAACCTGGTTTAATCGACTGTTTCAGTGTGGTACCACATTACTATGTGATCCAAACCAGAAAATAACCCAGGATCTGTTCAACGAGTATGTGAAGTGTGCGAAAGTATCAGACTGATCAGGTCAAATCCCAGACCAATCCCATACTTAACTTGCGTTATCCTCTAAAATATTGATCGAAACCAGGTTTCATCGACTGTTTCAGTGTGGTACCACATTACTACGTGATCCAAACCAGAAAAAACTCAGGATCCGTTCAACAAGTATGTGAAGAATGCGAAAGTGTGGGCCTGATGTGGGCAAATACCAGACCTAACTTGCGTTGTCCTCTAAGATATTGATGGAAGCCAGGTTCCATTAACTGTTTCAGTGTTGTACTTCATTACTACGTGATGCAATCCAGAAAAAGCCAAGGATCTAGCCATGAAGTATGAGAAATATGCGCAAGTATGAGCCTGATGAGGGCAAATCCTAGACCTAACCCAGACCTAACATGCGTTATCCTCTAAAATATTTATCAAGACCAGGTTTAATTGAATGTTTCAGTGTGGTACCACATTACTACGTGAAGCAATCCAGAAAAAGCCCAGGATCTAGCCATCAAGTTTGAGAAATATGCGAAAGAATGAGCCTGATGAGGGCAAATCCTAGACCTAACCCAGTCCTAACATGCGTTATCCTCTAAAATATTGATCGCAAGCAGGTTTAATGGACTGTTTCAGTGTGGTACCACACTACTACGTGATCCAAACCAGAAAAAACCCAGGATCTGTTCAACAAGTATGTGAAAAACGCGAAAGTATGAGTCTGATGAGGTCAAATCCCAGACCAATCCCAGACTTATGTTGCGTTATCCTCTAAAATACTGATCGAAACCAGGTTTAATCGACTGTTTCAGTGTGGTACCACATTACTACGTGACACAAACCAGAAAAAACCCAGGATCCGGTCAACAAGTATGTGAAGAATGTGAAAGTATGGGTCTGATTAGTGAAAATCCCCGACCTAACCTAGACCTAACATGCGTTATCCTCTAAAATATTGTTCCAAACCAGGTTTAATGGACTGTGTCAGTGTGGTACCACACTACTACGTGATCCGAACCAGAAAAAACCCAGGATCTGTTCAACAAGTATGTGAAAAACGCGAAAGTATGTGCCTGATGAGAGCAAATCCCAGACCTAACCTAGACCTAACATGAATTATTCTCTAAAATATTGATCGAAACCAGGTATAATTGACTGTTTCAGTGTGGTCCCACATTACTACGTGATCCAAACCAGGAAAAACCCAGGATCCGTTAAACAAGTATGTGAAGAATGCGAAAGTATGAGTCTGATGAGTGAAAATCCCAGGCCTAACCTAGACCTAACATGCGTTATCCTCAAAAATATTGATCGAAACCTGGTTTGATCGACTGTTTCAGTGTGGTACCATATTACTACGCGATCCAAACCAGAAAATAACCCAGGATCTGTCAAACGAGTATGTGAAGTGTGCGAAAGTATGAGCCTGATGAGAGCAAATCCCAGACCTAACCTAGACCTAACATGTATTATTCTCCAATATATTGATCGAAACCAGGTTTAATTGACTGTTTCAGTGTGGTACCACATTCCTACGTGATCCAAACCAGAAGAAGCCCAGGATCAGTTCAACAAGTATGTGAAAAACGCGAAAGTATGAGTCTGATGAGGGCGAATCCCAGACCTATGCCAGACCTAACTTGCGTTATCCTCTAAAATATTGATCGAAACCAGGTTTAATTGGCTGTTTCAGCGTGGTACCACGTTACTACGTGATACAATCCAGAAACAGCCCATGATCTAGCCATGAAGTATGAGAAATATGCGAGAGTATGAGCCTGATGAGGGCAAATCCTAGACCTAACCAAGACCTAACATGCGTTATACTCTAAAATATTTATCAAGATCAGGTTTAATTGAATGTTTCAGTGTGGTACCACATTACTACGTGAACCAAACCAGAAAAAACCCAGGATCCGTTCAACAAGTATGTGAAGAATGCGAAAGTATGAGTCTGATGAGTGAAAATCCCAGGGCTAACCTAGACCTAACATGCGTTATCCTCTAAAATATTGATCCAAACCAGGTTTAATGGACTGTTTCAGTGTGGTACCACTTTACTACGTGATCCAAAGCAGAAAAAACCCTCGATCAGGTCAACATGTATGTTAAAACTGCGAAAGTATGACCCTGATGAGGGCAAATCCCAGGCCTAACCTAGACCTAACATGCGTTGCCCTCTAAAATATTGATGGAAACCAGGTTTAATTGACTGTTTCACTGTTGTACTTCGTTACTACGTGATGCAATCTAGAGAAAGCTCAGGATCTAGCCATCAAGTATGAGAAATATGCGAAAGAATGAGCCTGATGAGAGCAAATCCCAGACCTAACCTAGACCTAACATGAATTATTCTCTAAAATATTGATCGAAACCAGGTTTAATTGACTGTTTCAGTGTGGTATCACATTACTACGTGATCCACACCAGAAAAAACCCAAGATCCGTTCAACAAGTATGTGAAGAATGCGAAAGTATGAGTCTGATGAGTGAAAATCCCAGACCTAACCTAGACCTAACATGAATTATTCTCTAAAATATTCATCAAAACCAGGTTTAATTGACTGTTTCAGTGTGGTACCACATTACTACGTGATCCAAACCAGGAAAAACCCAGGATCCGTTAAACAAGTATGTGAAGAATGCGAAAGTATGAGTCTGATGAGTGAAAATCCCAGGCCTAACCTAGACCTAACATGCGTTATCCTCAAAAATATTGATCGAAACCTGGTTTGATCGACTGTTTCAGTGTGGTACCATATTACTACGCGATCCAAACCAGAAAATAACCCAGGATCTGTCAAACGAGTATGTGAAGTGTGCGAAAGTATGAGCCTGATGAGAGCAAATCCCAGACCTAACCTAGACCTAACATGTATTATTCTCCAATATATTGATCGAAACCAGGTTTAATTGACTGTTTCAGTGTGGTACCACATTCCTACGTGATCCAAACCAGAAGAAGCCCAGGATCAGTTCAACAAGTATGTGAAAAACGCGAAAGTATGAGTCTGATGAGGGCGAATCCCAGACCTATGCCAGACCTAACTTGCGTTATCCTCTAAAATATTGATCGAAACCAGGTTTAATTGGCTGTTTCAGCGTGGTACCACGTTACTACGTGATACAATCCAGAAACAGCCCATGATCTAGCCATGAAGTATGAGAAATATGCGAGAGTATGAGCCTGATGAGGGCAAATCCTAGACCTAACCAAGACCTAACATGCGTTATACTCTAAAATATTTATCAAGATCAGGTTTAATTGAATGTTTCAGTGTGGTACCACATTACTACGTGAACCAAACCAGAAAAAACCCAGGATCCGTTCAACAAGTATGTGAAGAATGCGAAAGTATGAGTCTGATGAGTGAAAATCCCAGGGCTAACCTAGACCTAACATGCGTTATCCTCTAAAATATTGATCCAAACCAGGTTTAATGGACTGTTTCAGTGTGGTACCACTTTACTACGTGATCCAAAGCAGAAAAAACCCTCGATCAGGTCAACATGTATGTCAAAACTGCGAAAGTATGACCCTGATGAGGGCAAATCCCAGGCCTAACCTAGACCTAACATGCGTTGCCCTCTAAAATATTGATGGAAACCAGGTTTAATTGACTGTTTCACTGTTGTACTTCGTTACTACGTGATGCAATCTAGAGAAAGCTCAGGATCTAGCCATCAGGTATGAGAAATATGCGAAAGAATGAGCCTGATGAGAGCAAATCCCAGACCTAACCTAGACCTAACATGAATTATTCTCTAAAATATTGATCGAAACCAGGTTTAATTGACTGTTTCAGTGTGGTATCACATTACTACGTGATCCACACCAGAAAAAACCCAAGATCCGTTCAACAAGTATGTGAAGAATGCGAAAGTATGAGTCTGATGAGTGAAAATCCCAGACCTAACCTAGACCTAACATGAATTATTCTCTAAAATATTCATCAAAACCAGGTTTAATTGACTGTTTCAGTGTGGTACCACATTACTACGTGATGCAATCCAGAAAAAGCCCAGGATCTAGCCATCTAGTATGAGAAATATGCGAAAGAATGAGCCTGATGAGGGCAACTCCTAGACCTAACCCAGACCTAATATGCGTTATCCTCTAAAATATTTATCAAGACCAGGTTTAATTGAATGTTTCAGTGTGGTACCACATTACTACGTGATCCAAACCAGTAAGAATCCAGGATCCGTTCAACAAGTATGTGAAGAATGCGAAAGTATGAGCCTGATGAGGGCAAATCCCAGACCTATCCCAGACCTAACTTGCGTTATCCTCTAAAATATTGATGGAAACCAGGTTTAATTGACTGTTTCAGTGTTGTACTTCATTACTACGTGATACAATCCAGAAGTAGCCCAGGATCTAGCCATGAAGTATGAGAAATATGCGAAAGTATGAGCCTGACGAGGGCAAATCCTAGACCTAACCCAGACCTAACATGCGTTATCCTCTAAAATATTTATCAAGACCAGGTTTAATTGATTGTTTCTGTGTGGTCCCACATTACTACGTGATCCAAACCAGAAAAAACCCAGGATCCGTTCAACAAGTATGAGAAGAATGCGAAAGTATGAGTCTGATGAGTGAAAATACCAGGCCTAACCTTGACCTAACATGCGTTATCCTCAAAAATATTGATCGAAACCTGGTTTAATCGGCTGTTTCAGTGTGGTACCACATTACTACGTGATCCAAACCAGAAAATAACCCAGGATCTGTTCAACGAGTATGTGAAAAACGCGAAAGTATGAGCCTGATGTGGGCAAATCCCAGACCTATCCCAGACCTAACATGCGTTATCCTCTAAAATATTTATCAAGACCAGGTTTAATTGATTGTTTCAGTGTGGTCCCACATTATTACGTGATCCAAACCAGAAAAAACCCAGGATCCGTTCAACAAATATGTGAAGAATGCGAAAGTATGAGTCTGATGAGTGAAAATCCCAGACCTATCCCAGACCTAACTTGCGTTATCCTCTAAAATATTGATGGAAACCAGGTTTAATTGACTGTTTCAGTGTGGCACTACATTACTACGTGATGCAATCCAGAAAAAGCCCTGGATCTAGCCATCAAGTATGAGAAATATGCGAAAGAATGAGCCTGATGAGAGCAAATCCCAGACCTAACCTAGACCTAACATGCGTTATCCTCTAAAATATTGAGCGAAACCAGGTTTAATGGACTGTTTCAGTGTGGTACCACACTACTTCGTGATCCAAACCAGAAAGAACCCAGGATCTGTTCAACAAGTATGTGAAAAACGCGAAACTGTGAGCCTGATGAGGGCAAATCTTAGACCTAACCCAGACCTAAGATGCGTTATCCTCTAAAATACTTATCCAAACCAGGTTTAATTGACTGTTTCAGTGTGGTACCACATTACTACGTGATCCAAACCAGAAAATAACCCAGGATCTGTTCAACGAGTATGTGTAGTGTGCGAAAGTATGAGTCTGATGAGGTCAAATCCCAGACCTATCCCAGGCCTAACTTGCGTTATCCTCTAAAATACTAATCGAAACCAGGTTTAATCGACCGTTTCAGTGTGGTACCATATTACTACGTGATCCAAACCAGAAAAAACCCAGGATCAGCTCAACAAGTATGTGAAGAATGCGAAAGTATGAGTCTGATGAGTGAAAATCCCAGGGCTAACCTAGACCTAACATGCGTTATCCTCTAAAATATTGATGCAAACCAGGTTTAATGGACAGTTTCAATGTGGTACCACACTACTACGTGATACAAACCAGAAAAAACCCAGGATCTGTTCAACAAGTATGTGAAAAACGCGAAACAATGAGCCTGATGAGGGCAAATCCCAGACCTATCCCAGACCTAACTTGCGTTGTCCTCTAAGATATTGATGGAAGCCAGGTTTAATTGACTGTTTCAGTGTTGTACTTCATTACTACGTGATGCAATCCAGAAAAATCCCAGGATATAGCCATCAAGTATGAGAAATATGCGAAAGAATGAGCCTGATGAGAGCAAATCCCAGACCTAACCTAGACCTAACATGAATTATTCTCTAAGGTATTGATCGAAACCAGGTTTAATTGACTGTTACAGTGTGGTCCCACATTACTACGTGATCCAAACCAGAAAAAACCCAGGATCCGTTCAACAAGTATGTGAAGAATGCGAAAGTATGAATCTGATGAGTGAAAATCCCAGGCCTAACCTAGACCTAACGTGCGTTATCCTCAAAAATATTGATCGAAACCTGGTTTAATCGACTGTTTCAGTGTGGTACCACATTACTATGTGGTCCAAACCAGAAAATAACCCAGGATCTGTTCAATGAGTATGTGAAGTGTGCGAAAGTATGAGTCTGATGAGGTCAAATCCCAGACCAATCCCAGACTTAACTTGCGTTATCCTCTAAAATATTGATCGAAACCAGGTTTCATCGACTGTTTCAGTGTGGTACCACATTACTACGTGATCCAAACCAGAAAAAACCCAGGATCTGTTCAACAAGTATGTGAAAAACTCGAAAGTATGAGTCTGATGAGGACAAATCCCAGACCTATCCCAGACTTAACTTGCGTTATCCTCTAATATATTGATCGAAACCAGGTTTAATCGACTGTTTCAGCGTGGTACCACATTACTATGTGATAGAATCCAGAAACAGCCCAGGATCTAGCCATGAAGAATAAGAAATATGCGAAAGTATGAGCCTGATGAGGGCAAATCCTAGACCTAACCCAAACCTAACATGCGTTATCCTCTAAAATATTTATCAAGACCAGGTTTAATTGAATGTTTCAGTGTGGTACCACATTACTATGTGATCCAATCCGGAAATAGCCCAGGATCCAGCCATGAAGTATGAGAAAATTGCGAAAGTAGGAGCCTGATGAGGGCAAATCCTAGACCTAACCCAGACCTAACATGCGATATCCTCTAAAATATTTATCAAGACCAGGTTTAATGGACTGTTTCAGTGTGGTACCACTTTACTACGTGATCCAAAGCGGAAAAAACCCTCGATCAGACCAATATGTATGTTAAAACTTCGAAAGTATGACCCTGATGAGAGCAAACCCCAGGCCTAACCTAGACCTAACATGCGTTGTCCTCTAAAATATTGATGGAAACCAGGTTTAATTGACTGTTTCAGTGTTGTACTTCATTACTACGTGATGCAATCCAGAGAAAGCCCAGGATCTAGCCATCAAGTATGAGAAATATGCGAAAGAATGAGCCTGATGAGAGCAAATCCCATGCCTAACCTAGACCTAACATGAATTATTCTCTAAAATATTCATCAAAACCAGGTTTAATTGACTGTTTCAGTGTGGTACCACATTAATACGTAATCCAATCCAGAAATAGCCCAGGATCCAGCCATGAAGTATGAGAAATATGCGAAAGTATGAGCCTGATGAGGACAAATCCTAGACCTAACCCAGACCTAACATGCGTTATCCTCTAAAATATTTATCAAGACCAGGTTTAATTCAATGTTTCAGTGTGGTACCACATTACTACGTGATCCAAACCAGAAAAAACCCAGGATCCGTTCAACAAGTATGAGAAGAGTGCGAAAGTATGAGTCTGATGAGTGAAAATCCCAGGCCTAACCTAGACCTAACATGAATTATTCTCTAATATATTGATCGAAACCAGGTTTAATTGACTGTTTCAGTGTGGTCCCACATTACTACGTGATCCAAACCAGAAAAAACCCAGGATCCGTTCAACAAGTATGTGAAGAATGCGAAAGTATGAGTCTGATGAGTGAAAATCCCAGGGCTAACCTAGACCTAACATGCGTTATCCTCTAAAATATTGATGCAAACCAGGTTTAATGGACAGTTTCAGTGTGGTACCACACTACTACGTGATACAAACCAGAAAAAACCCAGGATCTGTTCAACAAGTATGTGAAAAACGCGAAACAATGAGCCTGATGAGGGCAAATCCCAGACCTATCCCAGACCTAACTTGCGTTGTCCTCTAAGATATTGATGGAAGCCAGGTTTAATTGACTGTTTCAGTGTTGTACTTCATTACTACGTGATGCAATCCAGAAAAAGCCCAGGATATAGCCATCAAGTATGAGAAATATGCGAAAGAATGAGCCTGATGAGAGCAAATCCCAGACCTAACCTAGACCTAACATGAATTATTCTCTAAAGTATTGATCGAAACCAGGTTTAATTGACTGTTACAGTGTGGTCCCACATTACTACGTGATCCAAACCAGAAAAAACCCAGGATCCGTTCAACAAGTATGTGAAGAATGCGAAAGTATGAATCTGATGAGTGAAAATCCCAGGCCTAACCTAGACCTAACGTGCGTTATCCTCAAAAATATTGATCGAAACCTGGTTTAATCGACTGTTTCAGTGTGGTACCACATTACTATGTGGTCCAAACCAGAAAATAACCCAGGATCTGTTCAATGGGTATGTGAAGTGTGCGAAAGTATGAGTCTGATGAGGTCAAATCCCAGACCAATCCCAGACTTAACTTGCGTTATCCTCCAAAACATATTTCTCGAAACCAGGTTTCATCGACTGATTCAGTGTGGTACCACATTACTACGTGATCCAAACCAGAAAAAACCCAGGATCTGTTCAACAAGTATGTGAAAAACGCGAAAGTATGAGTCTGATGAGGTCAAATCCCAGACCTATCCCAGACTTAACTTGCGTTATCCTCTAATATATTGATCGAAACCAGGTTTAATCGACTGTTTCAGCGTGGTACCACATTACTATGTGATACAATCCAGAAACAGCCCAGGATCTAGCCATGAAGAATAAGAAATATGCGAAAGTATGAGCCTGATGAGGGCAAATCCTAGACCTAACCCAAACCTAACATGCGTTATCCTCTAAAATATTTATCAAGACCAGGTTTAATTGAATGTTTCAGTGTGGTACCACATTACTATGTGATCCAATCCGGAAATAGCCCAGGATCCAGCCATGAAGTATGAGAAAATTGCGAAAGTAGGAGCCTGATGAGGGCAAATCCTAGACCTAACCCAGACCTAACATGCGATATCCTCTAAAATATTTATCAAGACCAGGTTTAATGGACTGTTTCAGTGTGGTACCACTTTACTTCGTGATCCAAAGCGGAAAAAACCCTCGATCAGACCAATATGTATGTTAAAACTTCGAAAGTATGACCCTGATGAGAGCAAATCCCAGGCCTAACCTAGACCTAACATGCGTTGTCCTCTAAAATATTGATGGAAACCAGGTTTAATTGACTGTTTCAGTGTTGTACTTCATTACTACGTGATGCAATCCAGAGAAAGCCCAGGATCTAGCCATCAAGTATGAGAAATATGCGAAAGAATGAGCCTGATGAGAGCAAATCCCATGCCTAACCTAGACCTAACATGAATTATTCTCTAAAATATTCATCAAAACCAGGTTTAATTGACTGTTTCAGTGTGGTACCACATTAATACGTAATCCAATCCAGAAATAGCCCAGGATCCAGCCATGAAGTATGAGAAATATGCGAAAGTATGAGCCTGATGAGGACAAATCCTAGACCTAACCCAGACCTAACATGCGTTATCCTCTAAAATATTTATCAAGACCAGGTTTAATTCAATGTTTCAGTGTGGTACCACATTACTACGTGATCCAAACCAGAAAAAACCCAGGATCCGTTCAACAAGTATGAGAAGAGTGCGAAAGTATGAGTCTGATGAGTGAAAATCCCAGGCCTAACCTAGACCTAACATGAATTATTCTCTAATATATTGATCGAAACCAGGTTTAATTGACTGTTTCAGTGTGGTCCCACATTACTACGTGATCCAAACCAGAAAAAACCCAGGATCCGTTCAACATGTATGTGAAGAATGCGAAAGTATGAGCCTGATGAGGGCGAATCCCAGACCTATGCCACACCTAACTTGCGTTATCCCCTAAAATATTGATCGATACCAGGTTTAATTGACTGTTTCGGCGTGGTACCTCATTACTACGTGATACAATCCAGAAACAGCCCAGGATCTAGCCATGAAGTATGAGAAATATGCGAAAGTATGAGCCTGATGAGGGCGAATCCTAGACTTAACCCAAACCTAACATGCGTTATCCTCTAAAATATTTATCAAGATCAGGTTTAATTGAATGTTACAGTGTGGTGCCACATTACTACGTGAACCAAACCAGAAAAAACCCAGGATCCGTTCAACAAGTATGTGAAGAATGCGAAAGTATGTGCCTGATGAGTGAAAATCCCAGGGCTAACCTAGACCTAACATGCGATGTCCTCTAAAATATTGATGGAAACCAAGTTTGATTGACTGTTTCAGTGTTGTACTTCATTACTACGTGATGCAATCCAGAAAAAGCCCAGGATCTAGCCATCAAATATGAGAAATATGCGAAAGAATGAGCCTGATGAGAGCAAATCCCAGACCTAACCTAGACCTAACATGAATTATTCTCTAAAATATTGATCGAAACCAGGTTTAATTGACTGTTTCAGTGTTGTACTTCATTACTACGTGATGCAATCCAGAAAAAGCCCAGGATCTAGCCATCAAGTATGAGAAATATGCGAAAGAATGAGCCTGATGAGAGCAAATCCCAGACCTAACCTAGACCTAAAATGAATTAATCTCTAAAATATTGATCAAAACCAGGTTTAATTGACTGTTTCATCGTGGTACCATATTACTACGTGATCCAAACCAGAAAAAACCCAGGATCCGTTCAACAAGTATGAGAAGAATGCGAAAGTATGAGCCTGATGAGGGCGAATCCCAGACCTATGCCACACCTAACTTGCGTTATCCTCTAAAATATTGATCGAAACCAGGTTTAATTGACTGTTTCAGCGTGGTACCACATTACTACGTGATACAATCCAGAAACAGCCCAGGATCTAGCCATGAAGTATGAGAAATATGCGAAAGTATGAGCCTTATGAGGGCAAATCCTAGACTTAACCCAAACCTAATATGCGTTATCCTCTAAAATATTTATCAAGATCAGGTTTAATTGAATGTTTCAATGTGGTACCACATTACTACGTGAACCAAACCAGAAAAAACCCAGGATCCGTTCAACATGTATGTGAAGAATGCGAATGTATGTGTCTGATGAGTGAAAATCCCAGGGCTAACCTAGACCTAACATGCGTTATCCTCTAAAATATTGATCCAAACGAGGTTTAATGGACTGTTTCAGTGTGGTACCACTTTACTACGTGATCCAAAGCAGAAAAAACCCTCGATCAGGTCAACATGTATGTTAAAACTGCGAAAGTATGACCCTGATGAGGGCAAATCCCAGGCCTAACCTAGACCTAACATGCGATGTCCTCTAAAATATTGATGGAAACCAGGTTTGATTGACTGTTTCAGTGTTGTACTTCATTACTACGTGATGCAATCCAGAAAAAGCCCAGGATCTAGCCATCAAATATGAGAAATATGCGAAAGAATGAGCCTGATGAGAGCAAATCCCAGACCTAACCTAGACCTAACATGAATTATTCTCTAAAATATTGATCGGAACCAGGTTTAATCGACTGTTTCAGTGTGGTACCACATTACTATGTGGTCCAAACCAGAAAATAACCCAGGATCTGTTCAACGAGTATGTGAAGTGTGCGAAAGTATGAGTCTGATGAGGTCAAATCCCAGACCAATCCCAGACTTAACTTGCGGTGTCTTCTAAAATATTGATCGAAACCAGGTTTCATCGACTGTTTCAGTGTGGTACCACATTACTACGTGATCCAAACCAGAAAAAACCCAGGATCTGTTCAACAAGTATGTGAAAAACGCGAAAGTAAGAGTCTGATGATGTCAAATCTCAGACCTATCCCAGACTTAACTTGCGTTATCCTCTAATATATTGATCGAAACCAGGTTTAATCGACTGTTTCAGCGTGGTACCACATTACTATGTGATACAATCCAGAAACAGTCCAGGATCTAGCCATGAAGAATAAGAAATATGCGAAAGTATGAGCCTGATGAGGGCAAATCCTAGACCTAACCCAAACCTAACATGCGTTATCCTCTAAAATATTTATCAAGACCAGGTTTAATGGAATGTTTCAGTGTGGTACCACATTACTACGTGAACCAAACCAGAAAAAACCCAGGATCCGTTCAACAAGTAAGTTAAAACTGCGACAGTATGACCCTGATGAGAGCAAATCGCAGACCTAACCTAGACCTGACATGCGTTGTCCTCTAAAATATTGATGAAAACCAGGTGTAATTGACTGTTTCAGTGTGGTACCACATTACTATGTGATCCAATCCGGAAATAGCCCAGGATCCAGCCATGAAGTGTGAGAAAATTGCGAAAGTAGGAGCCTGATGAGGCAAATCCTAGACCTAACCCAGACCTAACAAGCGTTATCCTCTAAAATATTTATCAAGACCAGGTTTCATGGACTGTTTCAGTGTGGTACCACTTTACTACGTGATCCAAAGCAGAAAAAACCCTCGATCAGACCAATATGTATGTTAAAACTTCGAAAGTATGACCCTGATGAGAGCAAATCCCAGGCCTAACCTAGACCTAACATGCGTTGTCCTCTAAAATATTGATCAAAACCAGGTTTAATTGACTGTTTCAGCGTGGTGCCATATTACTACGTGATCCAAATCAGAAAAAACCCAGGATCCGTTCAACAAGTATGAGAAGAATGCGAAAGTATGAGACTGATGAGTGAAAATCCCAGGCCTAACCTAGATCTAACATGCGTTATCCTCAAAAATATTGATCGAAACCTGGTTTAATCGACTGTTTCAGTGTGGTACCACATTACTATGTGATCCAAACCAGAAAATAACCCAGGATCTGTTCAACAAGTATGTGAAAAACGAGAAAGTATGTGCCTGATGTGGGCAAATCCCAGACCTATCCCAGACCTAACTTGCGTTGTCCTCTAAGATATTGATGGAAACCAGGTTTGATTGACTGTTTCAGTGTTGTACTTCATTACTATGTGATGCAATCCAGAAAAAGCCCAGGATCTAGCCATCAAATATGAGAAATATGCGAAAGAATGAGCCTGATGAGAGCAAATCCCAGACCTAACCTAGACCTAACATGAATTATTCTCTAAAATATTGATCGAAACCAGGTTTAATTGACTGCTTCAGTGTTGTACTTCATTACTACGTGATGCAATCCAGAAGAAGCCCAGGATGTAGCCATCAAGTATGAGAAATATGCGAAAGAATGAGCCTGATGAGAGCAAATCCCAGACCTAACCTAGACCTAACATGAATTATTCTCTAAAATATTGATCGAAACCAGGTTTAATTGACTGCTTCAGTGTTGTACTTCATTACTACGTGATGCAATCCAGAAGAAGCCCAGGATGTAGCCATCAAGTATGAGAAATATGCGAAAGAATGAGCCTGATGAGAGCAAATCCCAGACCTAACCTAGACCTAAGATGAATTATTCTCTAATATATTGATCCAAACCAGATTTAGTGGACTGTTTCAGTGTGGTACCACACTACTACGTGATCCAAACCAGAAAAAACCCAGGATCTGTTCAACAAGTATGTGAAGAATGCGAAAGTATGTGTCTGATGAGTGAAAATCCCAGGGCTAACCTAGACCTAACATGCGATGTCCTCTAAAATATTGATGGAAACCAGGTTTGATTGACTGTTTCAGTGTTGTACTTCATTACTACGTGATGCAATCCAGAAAAAGCCCAGGATCTAGCCATCAAATATGAGAAATATGCGAAAGAATGAGCCTGATGAGAGCAAATCCCAGACCTAACCTAGACCTAACATGAATTATTCTCTAAAATATTGATCGAAACCAGGTTTAATTGACTGTTTCAGTGTTGTACTTCATTACTACGTGATGCAATCCAGAAAAAGCCCAGGATCTAGCCATCAAGTATGAGAAATATGCGAAAGAATGAGCCTGATGAGAGCAAATCCCAGACCTAACCTAGACCTAAAATGAATTAATCTCTAAAATATTGATCAAAACCAGGTTTAATTGACTGTTTCATCGTGGTACCATATTACTACGTGATCCAAACCAGAAAAAACCCAGGATCCGTTCAACAAGTATGAGAAGAATGCGAAAGTATGAGCCTGATGAGGGCGAATCCCAGACCTATGCCACACCTAACTTGCGTTATCCTCTAAAATATTGATCGAAACCAGGTTTAATTGACTGTTTCAGCGTGGTACCACATTACTACGTGATACAATCCAGAAACAGCCCAGGATCTAGCCATGAAGTATGAGAAATATGCGAAAGTATGAGCCTTATGAGGGCAAATCCTAGACTTAACCCAAACCTAATATGCGTTATCCTCTAAAATATTTATCAAGATCAGGTTTAATTGAATGTTTCAATGTGGTACCACATTACTACGTGAACCAAACCAGAAAAAACCCAGGATCCGTTCAACATGTATGTGAAGAATGCGAATGTATGTGTCTGATGAGTGAAAATCCCAGGGCTAACCTAGACCTAACATGCGTTATCCTCTAAAATATTGATCCAAACGAGGTTTAATGGACTGTTTCAGTGTGGTACCACTTTACTACGTGATCCAAAGCAGAAAAAACCCTCGATCAGGTCAACATGTATGTTAAAACTGCGAAAGTATGACCCTGATGAGGGCAAATCCCAGGCCTAACCTAGACCTAACATGCGATGTCCTCTAAAATATTGATGGAAACCAGGTTTGATTGACTGTTTCAGTGTTGTACTTCATTACTACGTGATGCAATCCAGAAAAAGCCCAGGATCTAGCCATCAAATATGAGAAATATGCGAAAGAATGAGCCTGATGAGAGCAAATCCCAGACCTAACCTAGACCTAACATGAATTATTCTCTAAAATATTGATCGGAACCAGGTTTAATCGACTGTTTCAGTGTGGTACCACATTACTATGTGGTCCAAACCAGAAAATAACCCAGGATCTGTTCAACGAGTATGTGAAGTGTGCGAAAGTATGAGTCTGATGAGGTCAGATCCCAGACCAATCCCAGACTTAACTTGCGGTGTCTTCTAAAATATTGATCGAAACCAGGTTTCATCGACTGTTTCAGTGTGGTACCACATTACTACGTGATCCAAACCAGAAAAAACCCAGGATCTGTTCAACAAGTATGTGAAAAACGCGAAAGTAAGAGTCTGATGATGTCAAATCTCAGAACTATCCCAGACTTAACTTGCGTTATCCTCTAATATATTGATCGAAACCAGGTTTAATCGACTGTTTCAGCGTGGTACCACATTACTATGTGATACAATCCAGAAACAGTCCAGGATCTAGCCATGAAGAATAAGAAATATGCGAAAGTATGAGCCTGATGAGGGCAAATCCTAGACCTAACCCAAACCTAACATGCGTTATCCTCTAAAATATTTATCAAGACCAGGTTTAATGGAATGTTTCAGTGTGGTACCACATTACTACGTGAACCAAACCAGAAAAAACCCAGGATCCGTTCAACAAGTAAGTTAAAACTGCGACAGTATGACCCTGATGAGAGCAAATCGCAGACCTAACCTAGACCTGACATGCGTTGTCCTCTAAAATATTGATGAAAACCAGGTGTAATTGACTGTTTCAGTGTGGTACCACATTACTATGTGATCCAATCCGGAAATAGCCCAGGATCCAGCCATGAAGTGTGAGAAAATTGCGAAAGTAGGAGCCTGATGAGGCAAATCCTAGACCTAACCCAGACCTAACAAGCGTTATCCTCTAAAATATTTATCAAGACCAGGTTTCATGGACTGTTTCAGTGTGGTACCACTTTACTACGTGATCCAAAGCAGAAAAAACCCTCGATCAGACCAATATGTATGTTAAAACTTCGAAAGTATGACCCTGATGAGAGCAAATCCCAGGCCTAACCTAGACCTAACATGCGTTGTCCTCTAAAATATTGATCAAAACCAGGTTTAATTGACTGTTTCAGCGTGGTACCATATTACTACGTGATCCAAATCAGAAAAAACCCAGGATCCGTTCAACAAGTATGAGAAGAATGCGAAAGTATGAGACTGATGAGTGAAAATCCCAGGCCTAACCTAGATCTAACATGCGTTATCCTCAAAAATATTGATCGAAACCTGGTTTAATCGACTGTTTCAGTGTGGTACCACATTACTATGTGATCCAAACCAGAAAATAACCCAGGATCTGTTCAACAAGTATGTGAAAAACGAGAAAGTATGTGCCTGATGTGGGCAAATCCCAGACCTATCCCAGACCTAACTTGCGTTGTCCTCTAAGATATTGATGGAAACCAGGTTTGATTGACTGTTTCAGTGTTGTACTTCATTACTATGTGATGCAATCCAGAAAAAGCCCAGGATCTAGCCATCAAATATGAGAAATATGCGAAAGAATGAGCCTGATGAGAGCAAATCCCAGACCTAACCTAGACCTAACATGAATTATTCTCTAAAATATTGATCGAAACCAGGTTTAATTGACTGCTTCAGTGTTGTACTTCATTACTACGTGATGCAATCCAGAAGAAGCCCAGGATGTAGCCATCAAGTATGAGAAATATGCGAAAGAATGAGCCTGATGAGAGCAAATCCCAGACCTAACCTAGACCTAACATGAATTATTCTCTAAAATATTGATCGAAACCAGGTTTAATTGACTGCTTCAGTGTTGTACTTCATTACTACGTGATGCAATCCAGAAGAAGCCCAGGATGTAGCCATCAAGTATGAGAAATATGCGAAAGAATGAGCCTGATGAGAGCAAATCCCAGACCTAACCTAGACCTAACATGAATTATTCTCTAATATATTGATCCAAACCAGATTTAGTGGACTGTTTCAGTGTGGTACCACACTACTACGTGATCCAAACCAGAAAAAACCCAGGATCTGTTCAACAAGTATGTGAAGAATGCGAAAGTATGTGTCTGATGAGTGAAAATCCCAGGGCTAACCTAGACCTAACATGCGATGTCCTCTAAAATATTGATGGAAACCAGGTTTGATTGACTGTTTCAGTGTTGTACTTCATTACTACGTGATGCAATCCAGAAAAAGCCCAGGATCTAGCCATCAAATATGAGAAATATGCGAAAGAATGAGCCTGATGAGAGCAAATCCCAGACCTAACCTAGACCTAACATGAATTATTCTCTAAAATATTGATCGAAACCAGGTTTAATTGACTGTTTCAGTGTTGTACTTCATTACTACGTGATGCAATCCAGAAAAAGCCCAGGATCTAGCCATCAAGTATGAGAAATATGCGAAAGAATGAGCCTGATGAGAGCAAATCCCAGACCTAACCTAGACCTAACATGAATTAATCTCTAAAATATTGATCAAAACCAGGTTTAATTGACTGTTTCATCGTGGTACCATATTACTACGTGATCCAAACCAGAAAAAACCCAGGATCCGTTCAACAAGTATGAGAAGAATGCGAAAGTATGAGCCTGATGAGGGCGAATCCCAGACCTATGCCACACCTAACTTGCGTTATCCTCTAAAATATTGATCGAAACCAGGTTTAATTGACTGTTTCAGCGTGGTACCACATTACTACGTGATACAATCCAGAAACAGCCCAGGATCTAGCCATGAAGTATGAGAAATATGCGAAAGTATGAGCCTTATGAGGGCAAATCCTAGACTTAACCCAAACCTAACATGCGTTATCCTCTAAAATATTTATCAAGATCAGGTTTAATTGAATGTTTCAATGTGGTACCACATTACTACGTGAACCAAACCAGAAAAAACCCAGGATCCGTTCAACATGTATGTGAAGAATGCGAATGTATGTGTCTGATGAGTGAAAATCCCAGGGCTAACCTAGACCTAACATGCGTTATCCTCTAAAATATTGATCCAAACGAGGTTTAATGGACTGTTTCAGTGTGGTACCACTTTACTACGTGATCCAAAGCAGAAAAAACCCTCGATCAGGTCAACATGTATGTTAAAACTGCGAAAGTATGACCCTGATGAGGGCAAATCCCAGGCCTAACCTAGACCTAACATGCGATGTCCTCTAAAATATTGATGGAAACCAGGTTTGATTGACTGTTTCAGTGTTGTACTTCATTACTACCTGATGCAATCCAGAAAAAGCCCAGGATCTAGCCATCAAATATGAGAAATATGCGAAAGAATGAGCCTGATGAGAGCAAATCCCAGACCTAACCTAGACCTAACATGAATTATTCTCTAAAATATTGATCGGAACCAGGTTTAATCGACTGTTTCAGTGTGGTACCACATTACTATGTGGTCCAAACCAGAAAATAACCCAGGATCTGTTCAACGAGTATGTGAAGTGTGCGAAAGTATGAGTCTGATGAGGTCAAATCCCAGACCAATCCCAGACTTAACTTGCGGTGTCTTCTAAAATATTGATCGAAACCAGGTTTCATCGACTGTTTCAGTGTGGTACCACATTACTACGTGATCCAAACCAGAAAAAACCCAGGATCTGTTCAACAAGTATGTGAAAAACGCGAAAGTAAGAGTCTGATGATGTCAAATCTCAGACCTATCCCAGACTTAACTTGCGTTATCCTCTAATATATTGATCGAAACCAGGTTTAATCGACTGTTTCAGCGTGGTACCACATTACTATGTGATACAATTCAGAAACAGTCCAGGATCTAGCCATGAAGAATAAGAAATATGCGAAAGTATGAGCCTGATGAGGGCAAATCCTAGACCTAACCCAAACCTAACATGCGTTATCCTCTAAAATATTTATCAAGACCAGGTTTAATGGAATGTTTCAGTGTGGTACCACATTACTACGTGAACCAAACCAGAAAAAACCCAGGATCCGTTCAACAAGTAAGTTAAAACTGCGACAGTATGACCCTGATGAGAGCAAATCGCAGACCTAACCTAGACCTGACATGCGTTGTCCTCTAAAATATTGATGAAAACCAGGTGTAATTGACTGTTTCAGTGTGGTACCACATTACTATGTGATCCAATCCGGAAATAGCCCAGGATCCAGCCATGAAGTATGAGAAAATTGCGAAAGTAGGAGCCTGATGAGGCAAATCCTAGACCTAACCCAGACCTAACAAGCGTTATCCTCTAAAATATTTATCAAGACCAGGTTTCATGGACTGTTTCAGTGTGGTACCACTTTACTACGTGATCCAAAGCAGAAAAAACCCTCGATCAGACCAATATGTATGTTAAAACTTCGAAAGTATGACCCTGATGAGAGCAAATCCCAGGCCTAACCTAGACCTAACATGCGTTGTCCTCTAAAATATTGATCAAAACCAGGTTTAATTGACTGTTTCAGCGTGGTACCATATTACTACGTGATCCAAATCAGAAAAAACCCAGGATCCGTTCAACAAGTATGAGAAGAATGCGAAAGTATGAGACTGATGAGTGAAAATCCCAGGCCTAACCTAGATCTAACATGCGTTATCCTCAAAAATATTGATCGAAACCTGGTTTAATCGACTGTTTCAGTGTGGTACCACATTACTATGTGATCCAAACCAGAAAATAACCCAGGATCTGTTCAACAAGTATGTGAAAAACGAGAAAGTATGTGCCTGATGTGGGCAAATCCCAGACCTATCCCAGACCTAACTTGCGTTGTCCTCTAAGATATTGATGGAAACCAGGTTTGATTGACTGTTTCAGTGTTGTACTTCATTACTATGTGATGCAATCCAGAAAAAGCCCAGGATCTAGCCATCAAATATGAGAAATATGCGAAAGAATGAGCCTGATGAGAGCAAATCCCAGACCTAACCTAGACCTAACATGAATTATTCTCTAAAATATTGATCGAAACCAGGTTTAATTGACTGCTTCAGTGTTGTACTTCATTACTACGTGATGCAATCCAGAAGAAGCCCAGGATGTAGCCATCAAGTATGAGAAATATGCGAAAGAATGAGCCTGATGAGAGCAAATACCAGACCTAACCTAGACCTAACATGAATTATTCTCTAAAATATTGATCGAAACCAGGTTTAATTGACTGCTTCAGTGTTGTACTTCATTACTACGTGATGCAATCCAGAAGAAGCCCAGGATGTAGCCATCAAGTATGAGAAATATGCGAAAGAATGAGCCTGATGAGAGCAAATCCCAGACCTAACCTAGACCTAACATGAATTATTCTCTAATATATTGATCCAAACCAGATTTAGTGGACTGTTTCAGTGTGGTACCACACTACTACGTGATCCAAACCAGAAAAAACCCAGGATCTGTTCAACAAGTATGTGAAGAATGCGACAGTATGAGCCTGATGTGGGCAAATCCCAGACCTATCCCAGACCTAACTTGCGTTGTCCTCTAAGATATTGATGGAAACCAGGTTTAATTGACTGTTTCAGTGTTGTACTTCATTACTACGTGATGCAATCCAGAAAAAGCCCAGTATCTAGCCATCAAGTATGAGAAATATGCGAAAGAATGAGCCTGATGAGAGCAAATCCCAGACCTAACCTAGACCTAACATGAATTATTCTCTAATATATTGATCGAAACCAGGTTTAATTGACTGTTTCAGTGTGGTCCCACATTACTACGTGATCCAAACCAGAAAAAACCCAGGATCCGTTCAACAAGTATGTGAAGAATGCGAAAGTATGAGCCTGATGAGGGCGAATCCCTGACCTATGCCACACCTAACTTGCGTTATCCTCTAAAATATTGATCGAAACCAGGTTTAATTGACTGTTTCAGCGTGGTACCACATTACTACGTGATACAATCCAGAAAAAGCCCAGGATCTAGCCATCAAGTATGAGAAATATGCGAAAGAATGAGCCTGATGAGAGCAAATCCCAGACCTAACCTAGACCTAACATGAATTATTCTCTAAAGTATTGATCGAAACCAGGTTTAATTGACTGCTTCAGAGTTGTACTTCATTACTACGTGATGCAATCCAGAAGAAGCCCAGGATGTAGCCATCAAGTATGAGAAATATGCGAAAGAATGAGCCTGATGAGAGCAAATCCCAGACCTAACCTAGACCTAACATGAATTATTCTCTAAAATATTGATCAAAACCAGGTTTAATTGACTGTTTCAGTGTGGTACCACATTACTACGTGATCCAATCCAGAAGTAGCCCAGGATCCAGCCATGAATTATGAGAAATATGCGAAAGTATGAGCCTGATGAGGATAAATCCTAGACCTAACCTAGACCTAACATGCGTTATCCTCTCAAATATTGATCGCAAACAGGTTTAATGGACTGTTTCAGTGTGGTACCGCACTACTACGTGATCCAAACCAGAAAAAACCCAGGATCTGTTCAACAAGTATGTGAAAAACGCGAAAGTATGAGTCTGATTCGCCCGGCTCGGAGCATTGGTCGCGGGTATTTGCGACGCGGCGATTCCTCGGGTCGGGCGGGCTTCTCCTCGCCGGGCGGTGTACTGGTGGTCGGACGCGATCGCGGAGTTGCGAGTCGCGACTGTCCGCGCCCGACGCCAGTACACCCGCGCGCGCCGTCGTCAACGTACAGGCGACGGCGTGGCGCGAGCGAGGGCAGCTGATGACCTGTATGGAGCATACCGCGTGGCGCGGGTTGCTCTGCAGGTCGCCATCAAACGGGCCAAGACCCGGGCATGGAAGGAGCTCCTCCAGACCCTTGATGACGATCCATGGGGGCGCCCATATAAGGTGGTGCTGAATAAGCTCCGCCCGTGGGCGCCCCCCGTCACCGAGGGTCTTGACCCCCGGCTGCTGGAGGACGTGGTCAATACACTCTTCCCAATTGGGGAGAGGGGACCGCGTCCTCCGGCGGTGGCGGCTGTCCCAGTGGAGTGGACGGCCGAGCTGGGGGTCACGCAGGAGGAGCTGGCAGCGGCCATCAGACGGCTCGGGGTTCGTAACACGGCCCCGGGTCCGGATGATGTGCCCGGCCGGGTTTGGGTCTTGACCCAGGGCGTCCTTGGGGCCGACCTCAGGCGGTTGTTCGACCGCTGCCTGAGGGACGGGCGATTCCCCCCCAGTTGGAAGGTGGCGAGGATGGTCCTCCTCCGGAAGGAGGGTCGGCCCGCGGAGTCTCCCTCCGCATACCGGCCCATTTGTCTCCTCGACGAGGTGGGCAAGCTCTTCGAGCGGGTGATTGCTGCCCGCCTCGTCGAGCACCTGTCGCGGGGTGATCCCGGTCTGGCCGACTGCCAGTTCGGTTTCCGGGGGGGCCGATCGACTATCGACGCGATAGGTCGTGTGAGGGCCCTCTCGGGGGCGGCCGTCTCCCGGGGTGGGGTGGCATTGGCAATATCCTTGGATATTGCCAATGCCTTTAACACCCTCCCCTGGGAAGAGATAAGGAGAGGACTCGAATATCATCGAGTCCCCCCTTGTCTCGGGGCGGTCGTCGGGGATTATCTCCGCGGCAGGTGGATCGAGTATCCGGGCCGGGATGGTGATATGCGGAGGGAGGTGTACTGCGGTGTTCCGCAGGGGTCGGTCCTCGGGCCACTCCTGTGGAACATCGCGTACGACTCGGTGTTGCGGGCCGGCCTCCCCGACGGCGTCAGCACGGTGTGTTATGCGGATGACACACTGGTGCTGGCCGTCGGGGCGCACTGGGGGAGGGCCATGCGTCGCGCGGAGGAGGGGTCGCAACGCGTCGTCGACCGGATCAGGGGGATGGGGATGACGGTGGCGGTCCATAAGACCGAGGTGATTGCGTTTCATTCACCTCGGCAGGATCCGCCACCCCCTCTGATCCGGGTGGGTGGGGCTGACATCGAGGTGAAGCCCCAGAACAGGTATCTGGGGCTGATCCTCGATAGCCACTGGCGTTTCGAGGAGCATTTCCGCTGCCTGGTCCCCCGGTTGGAAAGGATGGTTGCGGCTCTGGGCCGGATCCTGCCCAACCTGGGGGGCCCGGCGGGCCGAGTTCGTCGCCTCTATGTGGCAATGGTCCATTCGGTGGCCCTATACGGGGCCCCCATCTGGGCGGACGACCTGGCTGCCTCCCGGCGCAGCATGACTATGCTGCGTCGGGTGCAGAGGCGCATGGCGCTCAGGGTCGTCCGCGGGTATCGGACCATGTCACATGAGGCGGCGACGGTTCTAGCGGGGATGCCGCCCATGGACCTGCTCGCGCGGTCGCACGCGGTGATGTACCGGCACCGCGTCGACCGTCGCGCGGGGGTGGGGGCGGTCCCGGGCGGGCAGGAACCTGCTTGGGGCGATTTGAAGCGCCAGGCCCGGCAGTCCGTGTTGCTCGCGTGGCAGGAGCGGCTGGCTCTGCCAACCGCGGGGCACCGGACTGTCGGGGCTGTTCGGCCACTCCTGAAGGAGTGGCTGGACAGAGGCCATGGCAGCCTCACCTACCGGCTGGCACAGGTATTTTCCGGGCATGGCAGCTTCGGAAGATACCTGTGCCGGATAGGGAAGGAGCCGACGGCGCGTTGCTGCCACTGCGACGCTGAGCAGGACACGGCGGATCATACCCTGGAGGTATGCCCCGCGTGGGAGGGGGAGCGCCGTGTCCTGGTCGGCGTCGTCGGGCGGGATGTCTCGCTGCCGGGCGTGGTGCGCGCCATGCTCGGCAGCGAGGCGAAGTGGAGGGCCGTGGCCTCCTTCTGCGAGACAGTAATGTTGCAGAAGGAGGCCGCGGGGAGGGAGCGCGAGCTTCAGCGGCGCACTGAAGCTCGCGCTCGTGCGGTGGCCCGAGGTCGTCGCCCGGTCGCGAGGCGTCGGGGGCGACCGCCTCGGCGTGGCGGATGACCTAGGCTGGGAGGGGGGTCCTGAGGGGACCCTCCTCCCGCCAGGCGGCGCCGGGTCGGACCGGTTGGGGGTAGGAGTGCCTCCCCCTACCGGTCCGACGCAAGGGGAGGCACCCTCGGCGGTCTGGTGCGGCCATGAACGCCCGGCCGCCGAGGGGTGGAAATGGGGTCGCGGGCGGTTGCGAGTTGGGGCTCGCAGCCGCCACTAAACGCGGCCCCGGGACGGATAGCGGCGGGATGGAGTGGCCCCGTCCCGCCGCTATGAGGCAGTGTGTCTACTGGGGGGACCGATTGTCCCCCCATGGGGATGGGCGCGAAAGCGCGGGCACGGGGAGGATACCGGAAGAATGCTCCGAGCGATTCCCGGTATCCTCCCAAAGCGTGCCGAAGGGTCACCGTGGGGTTTTTAGTGGGTAGGTCCCGCGCCTGTCGTTGTACGGGCGCGGGGAATCCCACACACCCCTCCCACCTCTCCCCAAGGAGGTGGGAGGGAGTCTTTCAAAGATTTTCCCCACGACAAAAAAAAAAAAAAAAAAAAAAAAAAAAGTTAGGTCTGGGATCGGTCTGGGATTTGCCCTCATCAGGCTCATACTTTCGCGTTTTTCACATACTGGTTGAACAGATCCTGGGTTTTTTTCTGGTTTGGATCACGTAGTAGTGTGGTACCACACTGAAACTGTCCATTAAACCTGGTTTCGATCAATATTTTTGAGGATAACGCATGTTAGGTCTAGGTTAGGCCGAGGATTTTCACTCATCAGACTCATACTTTCGCATTCTTCACATACTTGTTGAACGGATCCTGGGGTTTTACTGGTTTGGATCACGTAGTAATGTGGTACCACACTGAAACAGTCAATTAAACCTGGTTTCGATCAATATTTTAGAGAATAATCCATGTTAGGTCTAGGTTAGGTCTGGGATTTGCTCTCATCAGGCTCATTCTTTCGCATATTTCTCATACTTGATGGCTAGATCCTGGGCTTTTTCTGGATTGCATCACGTAGTAATGAAGTACAACACTGAAACAGTCAATTAAACCAAGTTTCCATCAATATTTTGGAGGAGAACGCATGTTAGGTCCGGGATCGGTCTGGGATTTGCCCTCATCAGGGTCATACTTTCGCAGTTTTAACATACATGTTGACCTGATCGAGGGTTTTTTCTGCTATGGATCACGTAGTAAAGAAGTACCACACTGAAGCTGTCCATTAAACCTTGTTTGGATCAATATTTTAGAGGATAACGCATGTTAGGTTTGGGTTAGGTCTAGGATTTGCCCTCGTCAGGCTCATACTTTGGCATATTTCTCATACTTCATGGCTAGATCCTGGGCTGTTTCAGGATTGTATCACGTAGTAACGTGGTACCACGCTGAAACAGTCAATTAAACCTGGTTTCGATCAATATTTTAGAGGATAACGCAAGTTAGGTCTGGGATCGGTCTGGGATTTGCCCTCATCAGGCTCATACTTTCGCGTTTTTCACATACTAGTTGAACAGATCCTGGGTTTTTTTCTGGTTTGGATCACGTAGTAGTGTGGTACCACACTGAAACTGTCCATTAAACCTGGTTTCGATCAATATCTTAGAGAATAATCCATGTTAGGTCTAGGTTAGGTCTGGGATTTGCTCTCATCAGGCTCATTCTTTCGCATATTTCTCATACTTGATGGCTAGATCATGGGCTTTTTCTGGATTGCATCACGTAGTAATGAAGTACAACACTGAAACAGTCAATTAAACCAAGTTTCCATCAATATTTTAGAGGACAACGCATGCTAGGTCTAGGTTAGGCCTGGGATTTGCCCTCATCAGGGTCATACTTTCGCAGTTTTAACATACATGTTGACCTGATCGAGGGTTTTTTCTGCTTTGGATCACGTAGTAAAGTGGTATCACACTGATGCTGTCCATTAAACCTGGTTTGGATCAATATTTTAGAGGATAACGCATGTTAAGTTTGGGTTAGGTCTAGGATTTGCCCTCGTCAGGCTCATACTTTCGCATATTTCTCATACTTCATGGCTAGATCCTGCGCTGTTTCAGGATTGTATCACGTAGTAACGTGGTACCACGCTGAAACAGTCAATTAAACCTGGTTTCGATCAATATTTTAGAGGATAACGCAAGTTAGGTCTGGGATAGGTCTGGGATTCGCCTTTATCAGGCTCATACCTTCGCGTTTTTCACATACTTCTTGAACTGATCCTGGGTTTTTTCTGGTTTGGTTCACGTAGTAATGTGGTACCACACTGAAACAGTCCATTAAACCTGGTTTCGCTCAATATTTTAGAAGATAACGCATGTTAGGTATAGGTTTGGCCTGGGATTTGCCCTCATCAGGGTCATACTTTCGCAGTTTTAACATGCATGTTGACCTGATCGAGGGTTTTTTCTGCTTTGGATCACGTAGTAATGAAGTACAACACTGAAACAGTCAATTAAACCAAGTTTCCATCAATATTTTAGAGGACAACGCATGCTAGGTCTAGGTTAGGCCTGGGATTTGCCCTCATCAGGGTCATACTTTCGCAGTTTTAACATACATGTTGACCTGATCGAGGGTTTTTTCTGCTTTGGATCACGTAGTAAAGTGGTATCACACTGATGCTGTCCATTAAACCTGGTTTGGATCAATATTTTAGAGGATAACGCATGTTAAGTTTGGGTTAGGTCTAGGATTTGCCCTCGTCAGGCTCATACTTTCGCATATTTCTCATACTTCATGGCTAGATCCTGCGCTGTTTCAGGATTGTATCACGTAGTAACGTGGTACCACGCTGAAACAGTCAATTAAACCTGGTTTCGATCAATATTTTAGAGGATAACGCAAGTTAGGTCTGGGATAGGTCTGGGATTCGCCTTTATCAGGCTCATACCTTCGCGTTTTTCACATACTTCTTGAACTGATCCTGGGTTTTTTCTGGTTTGGTTCACGTAGTAATGTGGTACCACACTGAAACAGTCCATTAAACCTGGTTTCGCTCAATATTTTAGAAGATAACGCATGTTAGGTATAGGTTTGGCCTGGGATTTGCCCTCATCAGGGTCATACTTTCGCAGTTTTAACATGCATGTTGACCTGATCGAGGGTTTTTTCTGCTTTGGATCACGTAGTAATGTGGTACCACACTGAAACAGTCAATTAAACCTGGTTTCGATCAATATTTTAGAGAATAATCCATGTTTGGTCTAGGTTAGGTCTGGGATTTGCTCCCATCAGGCTCATTCTTTCGCATATTTCTCATACTTGATGGCTAGATCCTGGTCTTTTTCTGGATTGCATCACGTAGTAATGAGGTACCACACTGAAACAGTCAATTAAACCTGGTTTCGATCAATATTTTAGAGGACAACCCAAGTTAGGTCTGGGATAGGTCTGGGATTTGCCCTCATCAGGATCATACTTTCGCATTTTTCACATACTTGTTGAACAGATCCTGGGCTATTTCTGGAATGTATCACGTAGTAATGTGGTACCACGCTGAAACAGTCAATTAAACCTGGTTTCGATCAATATTTTAGAGGATAACGCAAGTTAGGTCTGAGATAGGTCTGGGATTGGCCCTTATCAGGCTCATACTGGTTTCGATCAATATTTTAGAGGACAACACAAGTTAGGTCTGGGATAGGTCTGGGATTTGCCCTCTTCAGGGTCATACTTTCGCATATTTCTCATACTTGATGGCTAGATCCTGGGCTATTTCTGGATTGTATCACGTAGTAATGTGGTACCACGCTGAAACAGTCAATTAAACCTGGTTTCGATCAATATTTTAGAGGATAACGCAAGTTAGGTCTGAGATAGGTCTGGGATTCGCCCTCATCAGGCTCATACTTTCGCGTTTTTCACATACTTGTTGAACTGATCCTGGGTTTTTTCTTGTTTGGATCACGTAGTAATGTGGTACCACACTGAAACAGTCCATTAAACCTGGTTTCGATCAATATTTTAGAGGATAACGCATGTTAGGTCTGGGATAGGTCTGGGATTTGCCCTCATCAGGCTCATACTTTCGCGTTTTTCACATACTTGTTGAACTGATCCTGGGTTCTTTCTGGTTTGGATCACGTAGTAATGTGGTACCACACTGAAACAGTCCATTAAACCTGGTTTCGATCAATGTTTTAGAGGATAACGCATGTTAGGTCTGGGTTAGGCCTGGGATTTGCACTCATCAGACTCATACTTTCGCATACTTCACATACTTGTTGAACGGATCCTGGGTTTTTTCCGGTTTGGTTCACGTAGTAATGTGGTACCACACTGAAACATTCAATTAAACCTTGTCTTGATAAGTTTTTTAGAGGATAACGTATGTTAGGTCTGGGTTACGTCTAGGGTGCCCTCATCAGGCTCATACTTTCGCATATTTCTCATACTTCATGGCTAGATCCTGGGCTATTTCTGGATTGTATCACGTAGTAATGTGGTACCACACTGAAACAGTCAATTAAACCTGGTTTCGATCAATATTTTTGAGGATAACGCGTGTTAGGTCTGGGTTAGGCCTGGGATTTTCACTCATCAGACACATACCTTCGCATTCTTCACATACTTGTTGAACGGATCCTGGGTTTTTTCTGGTTTGGATCACGTAGTAATGTGGGACCACACTGAAACAATCAATTAAACCTGGTCTTGATAAATATTTTAGAGGATAACGCATGTTAGGTCTAGGATAGGTCTGGGATTTGCCCTCATCAGACCGATACTTTCGCACACTCCACATACACGTAGAACAGATCCTGGGTTATTTTCTGGTTTGGATCACATAGTCATGTGGTACCACACTGAAACAGTCGATTAAACCAGGTTTCGATCAATATTTTTGAGGATAACGCGTGTTAGGTCTAGGTTAGGCCTGGGATTTTCACTCATCAGACTCATACCTTCGCATTCTGTCTCATACTTGTTGAACGGATCCTGGGTTTTTTCTGGTTTGCATCACGTAGTAATGTGGGACCACACTGAAACAATCAATTAAACCTGGTCTTGATAAATATTTTAGAGGACAACGCTTGTTAGTTCTGGGTTAGGTCTAGGATTTGCCCTCATCAGGCTCATACTTTCGCATATTTCTCATACTTGTTGAACGGCTCCTGTGTTTTTTCTGGTTTGGTTCACGTAGTAATGTGGTACCACACTGAAACATTCAATTAAACCTGGTCTTGATAAATATTTTAGAGGATAACGCATGTTAGGTTTGGGTTAGGTCTAGGATTTGCCCTCATCACGCTCATACTTTCGCATATTTCTCACACTTCATGGCTAGATCCTGGGCTTTTTCTGGATTGCATCACGTAGTAATGAAGTACAACACTGAAACAGTCAATTTAACCTGGTTTCCATCAATATCTGAGAGGACAACGCAAGTTAGGTCTGAGATAGGTCTGGGATTCGCCCTCATCACGCTCATACTGGTTTCGATCAATATTTTAGAGGACAACGCATGTTAGGTCTGGGATAGGTCTGGGATTTGCCCCCATCAGGGTCATACTTTCGCATATTTCTCATACTTCATGGCTAGATCCTGGGTTTTTTCTGGTTTGGATCACGTAGTAATGTGGGACCACACTGAAACAGTCAATTAAACCTGGTTTCGATGAATATTTTTGAGAATAATACATGTTAGGTCTAGGTTAGGTCTGGGATTTGCTCTCATCAGGCTCATTCTTTCGCATATTTCTCATACTTGATGGCTAGATGCTGGGCTTTTTCTGGATTGCATCACGTAGTAATGAAGTGCAACACAGAAACAGTCAATTAAACCTGGTTTCCATCAATATCTTAGAGGACAACGCAAGTTAGGTCTGGGATAGGTCTGGGATTTGCCCTCATCAGGCTCATACTTTCGCGTTTTTCACATACATGTTGAACAGATCCTGGGTTTTTTCTGGTTTGGATCACGTAGTAGTATGGTACCACACTGAAACAGTCCATTAAACCTGGTTTGGATCAATATTTTAGAGGATAACGCATGTTAGGTCTAGGTTAGGTCGGGGATTTTCACTCATCAGACTCATACTTTCGCATTCTTCACATACTTGTTGTACGGATCCCGGGTTTTTTCTGGTTTGGATCACGTAGTAATGTGGGACCACACTGAAACAGTCAATTAAACCTGCTTTCGATCAATATTTTTGAGAATAATACATGTTAGGTCTAGGTTAGGTCTGGGATTTGCTCTCATCAGTCTCATTCTTTCGCATATTTCTCATACTTGGTGGCTAGATGCTGGGCTTTTTTTGGACTGCATCACGTAGTAATGAAGTACAACACAGAAACAGTCAATTAAACCTGGTTTCCATCAATATCTTAGAGGACAACGCAAGTTAGGTCTGGGATAGGTCTGGGATTTGCCCTCATCAGGCTCATACTTTCGCGTTTTTCACATACATGTTGAACAGATCCTGGGTTTTTTCTGGTTTGGATCACGTAGTAGTGTGGTACCACACTGAAACAGTCCATTAAACCTGGTTTGGATCAATATTTTAGAGGATAACGCATGTTAGGTCTAGGTTAGGTCGGGGATTTTCACTCATCAGACTCATACTTTCGCATTCTTCACATACTTGTTGAACGGATCCTGGGTTTTTTCTGGTTTGGATCACGTAGTAATGTGGTACCACACTGAAACAGTCGATTAAACCTGGTTTCGATCAATATTTTAGAGGATAACGCATGTTAGGTCTAGGTTAGCCCTGGGATTTTCACTCATCAGACTCATACTTTTGCGTTTTTCACATACTTGTTGAACAGATCCTGGGTTTTTTCTGGTTTGGATCACGTAGTAGTGTGGTACCACACTGAAACAGTCCATTAAACCTGGTTTGGATCAATATTTTAGAGGATAACGCATGTTAGGTCTAGGTTAGGTCTGGGATTTTCACTCATCAGACTCATACTTTCGCATTCATCACATACTTGTTGAACGGATCCTGGGTTTTTTCTGGTTTGGATCACGTAGTAATGTGGGCCCACACTGAAACAATCATTTAAACCTGGTCTTGATAAATATTTTAGAGGATAACGCAAGTTAGGTCTGGGATAGGTCAGGGATTTGACCTCATCAGACTCATAATTTCGCACACTTCACATACTCCTTGAACAGATCCTGGGTTATTTTCTGGTTTGGATCACATAGTAATGTGGTACCACACTGAAACAGTCGATTAAACCAGGTTTCGATCAATATTTTAGAGAATAATTCATGTTAGGTCTAGGTTAGGTCAAGGATTTGCTCTCATCAGGCTCATTCTTTCGCATATTTCTCATACTTGATGGCTAGATCCTGGGCTTTTTCTGGATTGCATAATAATTCATGTTAGGTCTAGGTTAGGTCTAGTATTTACCCTCATCAGGCTCATTCTTTCGCATATTTCTCAAACTTGATGGCTAGATCCTGGGCTTTTTTGGATTGCATCACGTAGTAATGTAGTACCACACTGAAACATTCAATTAAACCTGGTCTTGATAAATATTTCAGAGGATAACGCATGTTAGGTCTGGGTTAGGTCTAGGATTCGCACTCACCAGGCTCATACTTTCGCATATTTCTCATACTTCATGGCTAGATCCTGGGCTGTTTCTGGATTGTATCACGTAGTAGTGAAGTACAACACTGAAACAGTCAATTGAACCTGGTCTCCATCAATATCTTAGAGGACAACGCAAGATAGGTCTGGGATAGGTCTTGGATTTGCCCTCATCAGGCTCATACTTTCGCATATTTCTCATACTTCATGGCTAGATCCTGGGCTATTTCTGGATTGGATCACGTAGTAAAGTGGTACCACACTGAAACATTCAATGAAACCTGGTCTGGATAAATATTTTAGAGGATAACGCATCTTAAGTCTGGGTTAGGTCTAAGATTTGCCCTCATCAGGCTCACAGTTTAGCGTTTTTCGCATACTTGTTGAACAGATCCTGGGTTTTTTCTGGTTTGGATCACGAAGCAGTGTGGTACCACACTGAAACAGTCCATTAAACCTGGTTTTGCTCAATATTTTAGAGGATAACGCATGTTAGGTGTAGGTTAGGTCTGGGATTTGCCCTCATCAGGCTCTTACTTTCGCATATTTCTCACACTTGATGGCTAGATCCTGGACTTTTTCTGGATTGCATCACGTAGTAATGAAGTACAACACTGAAACAGTCAATTAAACCTGGTTTCCATCAATATCTTCGAGGACAACGCAAGTTAGGTCTGGGATAGGTTTGGGATTTTCACTCATCAGACTCATACTTTCGCATTCTTCACATACTTGTTGAACGGATCCTGGGTTTTTTCTGGTTTGGATCACGTAGTAATGTGGTACCACACTGAAACATTCAATTAAACCTGGTCTTGATAAATATTTTAGAGAATAACGGATGTTAGGTCTGGGTTAGGTCTAGGATTTGCCCCCATCAGGCTCATACTTTCGCATATTTCTCATACTTCATGGCTAGCTCCTGGGCTATTTCTGGATTGTATCACGTAGTAATGTGGTACCACGCTGAAACAGTCAATTAAATCTGGTTTCGATCAATATTTTAGAGGATAACGCATGTTAGGTCTAGGTTAGGTCTGGGATTTGCTCTCATCAGGCTCATTCTTTCGTATATTTCTCATACTTGATGGCTAGATCCTGGGCTTTTTCTGGATTGCATCACGTAATAATGTAGTGCCACACTGAAACAGTCAATGAAACCTGGTTTCCATCAATATTTTAGAGGACAACGCAAGTTAGATCTAGGTAAGGCCTGAGATTTGCTCTCATCAGGGTCATACTTTCGCAGTTTTAACATACATGTTGACCTGATCGAGGGTTTTTTCTGCTTTGGATCACGTAGTAAGGTGGTACCACACTGAAACAGTTCATTAAACCTGGTTTGGAGCAATATTTTTGAGGATAACGCATGTTAGGTCTGGGATAGGTCTAGGATTTGCCCTCATCAGGCTCTTACTTTCGCATATTTCTCATACTTCATGGCTAGATCCTGGGCTATTTCTGGATTGGATCACGTAGTAAAGTGGTACCACACTGAAACATTCAATGAAACCTGGTCTGGATAAATATTTTAGAGGATAACGCATCTTAGGTCTGGGTTAGGTCTAAGATTTGCCCTCATCACGCTCACAGTTTAGCGTTTTTCGCATACTTGTTGAACGGTTCCTGGGTTTTTTCCGGTTTCGATCACGTAGTAATGTGGTACCACACTGAAACATTCATTTAAACCTGGTCTTGATAAATATTTTAGAAGATAACGCATGTTAGGTTTGGGTTAGGTCTAGGATTTGCCCACATTAGGCTCATACTTTCGCATATTTCTCATACTTCATGGCTAGATCCTGGGCTTTTTCTGGATTGAATCACGTAGTAATGTAGTACCACACTGAAACATTCAATTAAACCTGGTCTTGATAAATATTTCAGAGGATAACGCATGTTAGGTCTGGGTTAGGTCTAGGATTTGCACTCATCAGGCTCATACTTTCGCATATTTCTCATACTTCATGGCTAGATCCTGGGCTGTTTCTGGATTGTATCACGTAGTAATGAAGTACAACACTGAAACAGTCAATTGAACCTGGTCTCCATCAATATCTTAGTGGACAACGCAAGTTAGGTCTGGGATAGGTCTTGGATTTGCCCTCATCAGGCTCATACTTTCGCATATTTCTCATACTTCATGGCTAGATCCTGGGCTATTTCTGGATTGGATCACGTAGTAAAGTGGTACCACACTGAAACATTCAATGAAACCTGGTCTGGATAAATATTTTAGAGGATAACGCATCTTAGGTCTGGGTTAGGTCTAAGATTTGCCCTCATCAGGCTCACAGTTTAGCGTTTTTCGCATACTTGTTGAACAGATCCTGTGTTTTTTCTGGTTTGGATCACGAAGTAGTGTGGTACCACACTGAAACAGTCCATTAAACCTGGTTTCGCTCAATATTTTAGAGGATAACGCATGTTAGGTCTAGGTTAGGTCTGGGATTTGCCCTCATCAGGCTCATTCTTTCGCATATTTCTCATATTTGACGGCTAGATCCTGGGCTTTCTCTGGATTGCATCACGTAGTAATGAAGTACAACACTGAAACAGTCAATTAAACCTGGTTTCCATCAATATTTTAGAGGACAACGCATGTCAGGTCTAGGTTAGGCCTGGGATTTGCTCTCATCAGGGTCATACTTTCGCAGTTTTAACATACATGTTGACCTGATCGAGGGTTTTTCTGCTTTGGATCACGTAGTAAGGTGGTACCACACTGAAACAGTCCATTAAACCTGGTTTGGATCAATATTTTTGAGGATAACGCATGTTAGGTCTAGGTTAGGCCGGGGATTTTCACTCATCAGACTCATACTTTCGCATATTTCTCATACTTCATGGCTAGATCCTGGGCTGTTTCTGGATTGTATCACATAGTAATGTGGTACCACGCTGAAACAGTCGATTAAACCTGGTTTCGATCAATATTTTAGAGGATAATTCATGTTAGGTCTAGGTTAGGTCTGGGACTTGCTCTCATCAGGCTCATTATTTCGCATATTTCTCATACTTGATGGCTAGATGCTGGGCTTTTTCTGGATTGCATCACGTAGTAATGAAGTACAACACTGAAACAGTGAATTAAACCTGGTTTCCATCAATATCTTAGAGGACAATGCAAGTTAGGTCTGGGATAGGTCTGGGATTTGCCCTCATCAGGCTCAAACGTTCCGCGTTTTTCACATACTTGTTGAACAGATCCTGGGTTTTTTCTGGTTTGGATCACGTAGTAGTGTGGGACCACACTGAAACAATCAATTAAACCTGGTCTTGATAAATATTTTAGAGGATAACGCATGTTAGGTCTGGGATAGGTCTGGGATTTGCCCTCATCAGACTCATACTTTCGCACACTTCACATACTCGTTGAACAGATCCTGGGTTATTTTCTGGTTTGGATCACATAGTAATGTGGTACCACACTGAAACAGTCGATTAAACCAGGTTTCGATCAATATTTTTGAGGATAACGCATGTTAGGTCTTGGTTAGGTCTGGGATTTTCACTCATCAGACTCATACTTTCGCATTCTTCACATACTTGTTGAACGGATCATGGGTTTTTTCTGGTTTGGATCACGTAGTAATGTGGGACCACACTGAAACAATCAATTAAACCTGGTCTTGATAAATATTTTAGAGGATAACGCATGTTAGGTCTGGGATAGGTCGGGGATTTGCCCTCATCAGACTCATACTTTCGCACACTTCACATTCTCGTTGATCAGATCCTGGGTTTTTTCTGGTTTGGATCACGTAGTAATGTGGAACTACACTGAAACAATCAATTAAACCTGGTCTTGATAAATATTTTAGAGGATAACGCATGTTAGGTCTGGGTTAGGTCTAGGATTTGCCCTCGTCAGGCTCATACTTCCGCATATTTCTCATACTTCATGGCTAGATCCTGGGCTATTTCTGGATTAGATCACGTAGTAATGTGGTACCACACTGAAACAGTCAATTAAACCTGGTTTCCATCAAACTCTTAGAGGACAACGCAAGTTAGGTCTGGGATAGGTCTTGGATTTGCCCTCATCAGGCTCATACTTTCGCATTCTTCGCATACTTGTTGTACGGATCCTGGGTTTTTTCTGGTTTGGATCACGTAGTAGTGTGGTACCACACTGAAACAGTCCATTAAACCTGGTTTGGATCAATATTTTAGAGGATAACGCATGTTAGGTCTAGGTTAGGTCTGGGAATTTCACTCATCAGACTCATACTTTCGCACACTTCACATACTCGTTGAACAGATCCTGGGTTATTTTCTGGTTTGGATCACATAGTAATGTGGTACCACACTGAAACAGTCGATTATACCAGGTTTCGATCAATATTTTTGAGGATAACGCATGTTGGGACTAGGTTAGGCCTGGGATTTTCACTCATCAGGCTCATACTTTCGCATTCTTCGCATACTTGTTGTACGGATCCTGGGTTTTTTCTGGTTTGGATCACGTAGTAATGTGGGACCACACTGAAACAGTCAATTAAACCAGGTTTCGATCAATATTTTTGAGAATAATACATGTTAGGTCTAGGTTAGGTCTGGGATTTGCTCTCATCAGGCTCATTCTTTCGCATATTTCTCATACTTGATGGCTAGATGCTGGACTTTTTCTGGTTTGGATCACGTAGTAATGTGGTACCACGCTGAAACAGTCGATTAGACCCGGTTTCGATCAATATTTTAGAGGATAACGCAAGTTAAGTCTGGGATAGGTCTGGAATTTGACCTCATCAGACTCATACTTTCGCGTTTTTCACATACTTGTTGAACAGATCCTGGGTTTTTTCTGGTTTGGATCACGTAGTAGTGTGGTACCACACTGAAACAGTCCATTAAACCTGGTTGCGATCAATATTTTAGGGTTAGGTCTAGGATTTGCCCCCTTCAAGCTTATTCTTTTGCATATTTCTCAAACTTGATGGCTAGATCCTGGGCTTTTTCTGGTTTGCATCACGTAGTAATGTGGTACCACACTGAAACATTCAATTAAACCTGGTCTTGATAAATATTTTAGAGGATAACGCATGTTAGGTCTGGGTTAGGTCTAGGATTTGACCTCGTCAGACTCATACTTTCGCACCCTTCACATACTCGTTGAACAGATCCTGGGTTATTCTCTGGTTTGGATCACATAGTAATGTGGTACCACACTGAAACAGTCGATTAAACCAGGTTTCGATCAATATTTTTGAGGATAAAGCATGTTAGGTCTAGGTTAGGCCTGGGATTTTCACTCATCAGACTCATACTTTCGCATTCTTCACATACTTGTTGAACGGACCCTGGGTTTTTCCTGGTTTGGATCACGTAGTAATGTGGGACCACACCGAAACGGTCAATTAAATCTGGTTTCGATCAATATTTTAGAGGATAACGCAAGTTAGGTCTGGGATAGGTCTAGGATTTGCCCTCATCAGGCTCTTACTATCGCATATTTCTCATACTTCATGGCTAGATCCTGGGCTATTTCTGGATTGGATCACGTAGTAAAGTGGTACCACACTGAAACATTCAATGAAACCTGTTCTGGATAAATATTTTAGAGGATAACGCATCTTAGGTCTGGGATAGGTCTAAGATTTGCTCTCATCAGGCTCATACTTTCGCATTCTTCACATACTTGTTGAACGGAGCCTGGGTTTTTTCTGGTTTGCATCACGTAGTAATGTGGTACCACACTGAAGCAGTCAATTAAATCTGGTTTCGATCAATATTTTAGAGGATAACGCATCTTAGGTCTGGGTTAGGTCTAGGATTTGCTCTCGTCAGGCTCATACTTTCGCATATTTCTCATACTTCATGGCCAGATCCTGGGCTATTTCTGGTTTGGATCACGTAGTAATGTGGTACCACACTGAAACATTCAATTAAACCTGGTCTTGATAAATATTTTAGAGGATAACGCATGTTAGGTTTGGGTTAGGTCTAGGATTTGCCCTCATCAGGCTCATACTTTCGCATATTTCTCATACTTCATGGCTAGATCCCGGGCTGTTTCTGGTTTGGATCACATAGTAATGTGGTACCACACTGAAACAGTCGATTAAACCAGGTTTCGATCAATATTTTTGAGGGTAACGCATGTTAGGTCTAGGTTAGGCCTGGGATTTTCACTCATCAGACTCATACTTTCGCATTCTTCACATGCTTGTTGAACAGATCCTGGGTTATTTTCTGGTTTGGATCACATAGTAATGTGGTACCACACTGAAACATTCAATTAAACCTGGTCTTGATAAATATTTTAGAGGATAACGCATGTTAGGTTTGGGTTAGGTCTAGGATTTGCCCTCATCTGGCTCATACTTTCGCATATTTCTCATACTTCATGGCTAGATCCTGGGCTGTTCCTGGATTGTATCACGTAGTAATGTGGTACCTCGCTGAAACAGTCGATTAAACCTGGTATCGATCAATATTTTAGAGGATAACGCAAGTTAAGTCTGGGATAGGTCTGGGATTTGATCTCATCAGACTCATACTTTCGCGTTTTTCACATACTTGTTGAACAGATCCTGGGTTTTTTCTGGTTTGGATCACGTAGTAGTGTGGTACCACACTGAAACAGTCCATTAAACCTGGTTGCGATCAATATTTTAGGGTTAGGTCTAGGATTTGCCCCCTTCAAGCTTATTCTTTTGCATATTTCTCAAACTTGAAGGCTAGATCCTGGGCTTTTTCTGGTTTGCATCACGTAGTAATGTGGTACCACACTGAAACATTCAATTAAACCTGGTCTTGATAAATATTTTAGAGGATAACGCATGTTAGGTCTGGGTTAGGTCTAGGATTTGACCTCGTCAGACTCATACTTTCGCACCCTTCACATACTCGTTGAACAGATCCTGGGTTATTCTCTGGTTTGGATCACATAGTAATGTGGTACCACACTGAAACAGTCGATTAAACCAGGTTTCGATCAATATTTTTGAGGATAAAGCATGTTAGGTCTAGGTTAGGCCTGGGATTTTCACTCATCAGACTCATACTTTCGCATTCTTCACATACTTGTTGAACGGACCCTGGGTTTTTCCTGGTTTGGATCACGTAGTAATGTGGGACCACACCGAAACGGTCAATTAAATCTGGTTTCGATCAATATTTTAGAGGATAACGCAAGTTAGGTCTGGGATAGGTCTAGGATTTGCCCTCATCAGGCTCTTACTATCGCATATTTCTCATACTTCATGGCTAGATCCTGGGCTATTTCTGGATTGGATCACGTAGTAAAGTGGTACCACACTGAAACATTCAATGAAACCTGTTCTGGATAAATATTTTAGAGGATAACGCATCTTAGGTCTGGGTTAGGTCTAAGATTTGCTCTCATCAGGCTCACAAATACGCATTTTTCACATACTTGTTAAACAGATCCTGGGTTTTTTCTGGTTTGGATCACGTAGTAATGTGGTACCACACTAAAACAGTGAATTAAACCTGGTTTCGATCAATATTTTAGAGGATAACGCAAGCTAGGTCTGGGATAGGTCTGGGATTAGCCCTCATCAGACTCATACTTTCGCAAAATTCACATACTCGTTGACAAGATCCTGGGTTTTTTTCTGGTTTGGATCACGTAGGAATGTGGTTCCACACTGAAACAGTCGATTAAACCTGGTTTCGATCAATATTTTAGAGGATAACGCAAGTTAGGTCTGGGATAGGTCTGGGATTTGCCCTCATCAGGCTCATACTTTCGCGTTTTTCACATACTAGTTGAACAGATCCTGGGCTATTCCTGGATTGGATCACGTAGTAAAGTGGTACCACACTGAAACAGTCAATGAAACCTGGTCTGGATAAATATTTTAGAGGATAACGCATCTTAGGTCTGGGTTAGGTCTAAGATTTGCCCTCATCAGGCTCACAGTTTCGCGTTTTTCACATACTTGTTGAACAGATCCTGGGTTTTTTCTGGTTGGGATCACGAAGTTGTGTGGTACCACACTGAAACAGTCCATTAAACCTGGTTTCGCACAATATTTTAGAGGATAACGCATGTTAGGTCTAGGTTAGGTCTGGGATTTGCTTTCATCAGGCTCATTCTTTCGCATATTTCTCATACTTGATGGCTATATCCTGGGCTTTTTCTGGATTGCATCACGTAGTAATGTAGTACCACACTGAAACAGTCAATGAAACCTGGTTTCCATCAATATTTTAGAGGACAACGCAAGTTAGGTTTAGGTAAGGCCTGAGATTTTCACTGATCAGACTCATTCTTTCGCATATTTCTCATACATGTTGAACAGATCCTGGGTTTTTTCTGGTTTGGATCACGTAGTAATGTGGGACCACACTGAAACAACCAATTAAACATGGTCTTGATATATATTTTAGAGGATAACGCATGTTAGGTCTGGGTTAGGTCTAGGATTTGCCCTCATCAGGCTCATACTTTCGCATATTTCTCATACTTCATGGCTAGATCCTGGGCTGTTTCTGGATTGTATCACGTAGTAATGTGGTACCACGCTGAAACAGTCAACTAAACCTGGTTTCGATCAATATTTTAGAGGATAACGCAAGTTAGGTCTGGGATAGGTCTAGGATTTGCCGTCATCAGGCTCTTACTTTCGCATATTTCTCATACTTCATGGCTAGATCCTGGGCTATTTCTGGATTGGATCACGTAGTAAAGTGGTACCACACTGAAACATTCAATGAAACCTGGTCTGGATAAATATTTTAGAGGATAACGCATGTTAGGTCTGGGTTAGGTCTAAGATTTGCCCTCATCAGGCTCACAGTTTCGCGTTTTTCACATACTTGTTGAACAGATCCTGGGGTATTTCTGGTTTGGATCACGAAGTAGTGTGGTACCACACTGAAACAGTCCATTAAACCTGGTTGCGATCAATATTTTAGAGGATAACGCATGTTAGGTCTGGGTTAGGTCTAGGATTTGCCCTCATCAGGCTTATTTTTTCGCATATTTCTCAAACTTGATGGCTAGATCCTGGGCTTTTTCTGGATTGCATCACGTAGTAATGTGGTACCACACTGAAACATTCAATTAAACCTGGTCTTGATAAATATTTTAGAGGATAGCGCATGTTAGGTCTGGGATAGGTCTGGGATTTGCCCTCATCAGACTCACACTTTCGCACACTTCACATACTCGTTGAACTGATCCTGGGTTATTTTCTGGTTTGGATCACATAGTAATGTGGTACCACACTGAAACAGTCGATTAAACCAGGTTTCGATCAATATTTTTGAGGATAACGCATCTTAGGTCTGGGTTAGGTCTAGGATTTGCTCTCGTCAGGCTCATACTTTCGCGTATTTATCATACTTCATGGCTAGATCCTGGGCTATTTCTGGATTGGATCACGTAGTATTGTGGTACCACACTGAAACATTCAATTAAACCTGGTCTTGAAAAATATTTTAGAGGATAACGCATGTTAGGTTTGGGTTAGGTCTAGGATTTGCCCTCATCAGGCTCATACTTTCGCATATTTCTCATACTTCATGGCTAGATCCTGGGCTGTTTCTGGTTTGGATCACACAGTAATGTGGTACCACACTGAAACAGTCGATTAAACCTGGTTTCGATCAATATTTTTGAGGATAACGCATGTTAGGTCTAGGTTAGGCCTGGGATTTTCACTCATCAGACTCATACTTTCGCATTCTTCACATGCTTGTTGAACGGATCCTGGGTTTTTTCTGGTTTGGATCACGTAGTAATGTGGGACCACACTGAGACAGTCAATTAAACCTGGTTTCGATCAGTATTTTAGAGACTAATTCATGTTAGGTCTAGGTTAGGTCTGGTATTTGCTCTTATCAGCCTCATTGTTTCGCATATTTCTCATACTTGATGGCTAGATCCTGGGCTTTTTCTGGATTGCATAACGTAGAAATGAAGTACAACACTGAAACAGTCAATTAAACCTGGTTTCCATCAATATTTTAGAGGACAACGCATATTAGGTGTAGGTTAGGCCTGGGATTTGCCCTCATCAGGGTCATACTTTCGCAGTTTTAACATACATGTTGGCCTGATCGAGGGTTTTTCCTGCTTTGGATCACGTAGTAAAGTGGTGCCACACTGATACAGTCCATTAAACCTGGTTTCGATCAATATTTTAGAGGATAACGCAAGTTAGGTCTGGGATAGGTCTGGGATTTGACCTCGTCAGACTCATACTTTCGCACCCTTCACATACTCGTTGAACAGATCCTGGGTTATTTTCTGGTTTGGATCACATAGTAATGTGGTACCACACTGAAACATTCAATTAAACCTGGTCTTGATAAATATTTTAGTGGATAACGCATGTTAGGTTTGGGTTAGGTCTAGGATTTGCCCTCATCTGGCTCATACTTTCGCATATTTCTCATACTTCATGGCTAGATCCTGGGCTGTTCCTGGATTGAATCACGTAGTAATGTGGTACCACGCTGAAACAGTCGATTAAACCTGGTTTCGATCAATATTTTAGAGGATAACGCAAGTTAAGTCTGGGATAGGTCTGGGATTTGATCTCATCAGACTCATACTTTCGCGTTTTTCACATACTTGTTGAACAGATCCTGGGTTTTTTCTGGTTTGGATCACGTAGTAGTGTGGTACCACACTGAAACAGTCCATTAAACCTGGTTGTTATCAATATTTTATGGTTAGGTCTAGGATTTGCCCCCATCAAGCTTATTCTTTTGCATATTTCTCAAACTTGATGGCTAGATCCTGGGCTTTTTCTGGATTGCATCACGTAGTAATGTGGTACCACACTGAGACATTCAATTAAACCTGGTCTTGATAAATATTTTAGAGGATAACGCATGTTAGGTCTGGGTTAGGTCTAGGATTTGGCCTCGTCAGACTCATACTTTCGCACCCTTCACATACTCGTTGTACAGATCCTGGGTTATTTTCTGGTTTGGATCACATAGTAATGTGGTACCACACTGAAACCGTCGATTAAACCAGGTTTCGATCAATATTTTTGAGGATAAAGCATGTTAGGTCTAGGTTAGGCCTGGGATTTTCACTCATCAGACTCATACCTTCGCATTCTTCACATACTCGTTGAACGGACCCTTGGTTTTTTCTGGTTTGGATCACGTAGTAATGTGGGACCACACTGAAACTGTCAATTAAATCTGGTTTCGATCAATATTTTAGAGAATAATTCATGTTAGGTCTAGGTTAGGCCTAGGATTTTCACTCATCAGGCTCATACTTTCGCGTTCTTCACATACTTGTTGAACTGATCCTGGATTTTTCCGGTTTGGATCACGTAGTAATGTGGTACCACACTGAAACAATCAATTAAACCTGGTCTTGATAAATATTTTAGAGGATAACGCATGTTAGGTCTGGGTTAGGTCTAGGATTTGCCCTCATCAGGCTCATACTTTCGCATATTTCTCATACTTCATGGCTAGATCCTGGGCTGGTTCTGGATTGTATCACGTAGTAATGTGGTACCACGCTGAAACAGTCAACTAAACCTGGTTTCGATCAATATTTTGGAGGATAACGCAAGTTAGGTCTGGGGTAGGTCTAGGATTTGCCCTCATCAGGCTCTTACTTTCGCGTATTTCTCATACTTCATGGCTAGATCCTGGGCTATTTCTGGATTGGATCACGTAGTAAAGTGGTACCACACTGAAACAGTCAATGAAACCTGGTCTGAATAAATATTTTAGAGGATAACGCATCTTAGGTCTGGGTTAGGTTTCAGATTTGCCCTCATCAGGCTCACAGTTTCGCGTTTTTCACATACTTGTTGAACAGATCCTGGGTTTTTTCTGGTTTGGATCACGAAGTAGTGTGGTACCACACTGAAACAGTCCATTAAACTTGATTTCGCTCAATATTTTAGAGGATAACGCATGTTAGGTCTAGGTTAGGTCTGGGATTTGCCCTCATCAGGCTCATACTTTCGCGTTTTTCACATACTTGTTGAACAGATCCTGGGCTTTTTCTGGATTGCATAACGTAGTAATGAAGTACAACACTGAAACAGTCAATTAAACCTGGTTTCCATCAATATTTTAGAGGACAACGCATGTTAGGTCTAGGTTAGGCCTGGGATTTGCCCCCATCAGGGTCATACTTTCGCAGTGTTAACATACATGTTGACCTGATCGAGGGTTTTTTCTGCTTTGGATCACGTAGTAAAGTGTTGCCACACAGAAACAGTCCATTAAACCTGGTTTGGATCAATATTTTAGAGGATAACACATGTTTGGTCTAGGTTAGCCCTGGGATTTTCACACATCAGACTCATACTTTCGCATTCTTCACATACTTGTTGAACGGATCCTGGGTTTTTTCTGGTTTGGTTCACGTAGTAATGTGGTACCACACTGAAACATTCAATTAAACCTGGTCTTGATAAATATTTTAGAGGATAACGCATGTTAGGTTTGGGTTAGGTCTAGGATTTGCCCTCATCAGACTGATACTTTCGCATATTTCTCATACTTCATGGCTAGATCCTGGGCTGTTTCTGGACAGTATCACGTAGTAATGTGGTACCACGCTGAAACAGTCAATTAAACCTGGTTTCGATCAATATTTTAGAGGATAACGCAAGTTAGGTCTGGGATAGGTCTGGGATTCGCCCTAATCAGGCTCATACTTTCGCGTTTTTCACATACTTGTTGAACTGATCCTGGGTCTTTCTGGTTTGGATCAGGTAGTAATGTGGTACCACACTGAAACAGTCGATTAAACCTGGTTTCGATCAATATTTTAGGGGATAACGCAAGTTAGGTCTGGGATAGGTCTGGGATTTGACCTCGTCAGACTCGTACTTTCGCACCCTTCACATACTCGTTGAACAGATCCTGGGTTATTTTCTGTTTTGGATCACATAGTAATGAGGTACCACACTGAAACAGTCGATTAAACCAGGTTTCCATCAATATTTTAGAGGACAACGCATGTTAGGTCTAGGTTAAGCCTGGGATTTGCCCTCATCAGGCTCACAGTTTCGCGTTTTTCACATACTTGTTGAACAGATCCTGGGTTTTTTCTGGTTTGGATCACGAATTAGTGTGGTACCACACTGAAACAGTCCATTAAAACCTGGTTTCGCTCAATATTTTAGAGGATAACGCATGTTAGGTCTAGGTTAGGTCTGGGATTTGCTCTCATCAGGATCATTCTTTCGCATATTTCTCATACTTGATGGCTAGATCCTGGGCTTTTTCTGGATTGCATTACGTAGTAATGTAGTACCACACTGAAGCAGTCAATGAAACCTGGTTTCCATCAATATTTTAGAGGACAACGCAAGTTAGGTTTAAGTAAGGCCTGAGATTTTCACTGATCAGACTCATTCTTTCGCATATTTCTCATACATGTTGAACAGATCCTGGGTTTTTTCTGGTTTGGATCACGTAGTAATGTGGTACCACACTGAAACAGTCCATTAAAACCTGGTTTCGCTCAATATTTTAGAGGATAACGCATGTTAGGTCTAGGTTAGGTCTGGGATTTGCTCTCATCAGGATCATTCTTTCGCATATTTCTCATACTTGATGGCTAGATCCTGGGCTTTTTCTGGATTGCATTACGTAGTAATGTAGTACCACACTGAAGCAGTCAATGAAACCTGGTTTCCATCAATATTTTAGAGGACAACGCAAGTTAGGTTTAAGTAAGGCCTGAGATTTTCACTGATCAGACTCATTCTTTCGCATATTTCTCATACATGTTGAACAGATCCTGGGTTTTTTCTGGTTTGGATCACGTAGTAATGTGGTACCACACTGAAACAACCAATTAAACCTGGTCTTGATAAATATTTTAGAGGATAACGCATGTTAGGTCTGGGTTAGGTCTAGGATTTGCCCTCATCAGGCTCATACTTTCGCATATTTCTCATACTTCATGGCTAGATCCTGGGCTGTTTCTGGATTGTATCACGTAGTAATGTGGTACCACGCTGAAACAGTCAACTAAACCTGGTTTCGATCAATATTTTGGAGGATAACGCAAGTCAGGCCTGGGATAGGTCTAGGATTTGCCCTCATCAGGCTCTTACTTTCGCATATTTCTCATACTTCATGGCTAGATCCTGGGCTATTTCTCGATTGGGTCACGTAGTAAAGTGGTACCACACTGAAACATTCAATGAAACCTGGTCTGGATAAATATTTTAAAGGATAACGCATCTTAGGTCTGGGTTAGGTCTAAGATTTGCCCTCATCAGGCTCAGAGTTTCGCGTTTTTCACATACTTGTTGAACAGAACCTGGGTTGCTTCTGGTTTGGATCACGTAGTAATGTGGTACCACACTGAAACATTCAATTAAACCTGGTCTTGATAAATATTTTAGAGGATAACCCATGTTAGGTCTGGGTTAGGTCTGTGATTTGCCCTCATCAGGGTCATACTTTCGCAGTTTTAACATGCATGTTGACCTGATCGAGGGTTTTTTTTGCTTGGGATCACGTAGTAAAGTGGTACCACACTAAAACAGTCAATTAAACCAGGTTTCGATCAATATTTTAGAGGATAACGCAAGTTAGGTCTGGGATAGGTCTAGGATTAGCCCTCATCAGACTCATACTTTCGCACACTTCACATACTCGCTGACAAGCTCCTGGGATTTTTTCTGGTTTGGATCACGTAGTAATGTGCTACCACACTGATACAGTCGCTTAAACCTGGTTTCGTTCAATATTTTTGAGGATAACGCATGTTAGGTCTGGGATAGGTCTGGGATTTGCCCTCACCAGGCTCATACTTTCCCAGTTTTAACATGCATGTTGACCTGATCGAGGGTTTTTTCTGCTTTGGATCACGTAGTATAGTGGTACCACAATAAAACAGTCAACTAAACCTGGTTTCGATCAATATTTTAGAGGATATCGCAAGTTAGGTCTGGGATAGGTCTGGGATTTGCCCTCATCAGACTCATACTTTCGCACACTTGACATAATCGTTGATCAGATCCTGGGTTTTTTTCTGGTTTGGATCACGTAGTCATGTGGTACCACACTGAAACAGTCGATTAAACCTGGTTTCGATCAATATTATTGAGGATAACGCATGTTAGGTCTAGGTTAGGCCTGGGATTTTCACTCATCTGTCTCATACTTTCGCATTCTTCACATACTTGTTGAACGGATCCTGGGTTTTTTCTGGTTTGGATCACGTAGTAATGTGGTACCACACTGAAACAGCCGATTGAACCAGGTTTCGATCAATATTATAGAGAATAATTCATGTTAGGTCTAGGTTAGGTCTAGGATTTGCTCTCGTCAGGCTCATACTTTCGCATGTTTCTCATACTTCAAGGCTAGATCCTGGGCTATTTCTGGATTGGACCACGTAGTAATGTGGTACCACACTGAAACAGTCAATGAAACCTGGTTTCGATCAATATTTTAGAGGATAACGCAAGTTAGGTCTGGGATAGGTCTGGGATTTGACCTCATCGGACTCATACTTGCGCACCCTTCACATACTCGTTCAACAGATCCTGGGTTATTTTCTGGTTTGGATCACACAGTAATGTGGTACCACACTGAAACAGTCGATTAAACCAGGTGTCGATCAATATTTTTGAGGACAACGCATGTTAGGTCTAGGTTAGGCCTGGGATTTTCACTCATCAGACTGATACTTTCGCATTCTTCACATACTTGTTGAACGGATCCTGGGTTTTTTCTGATTTGGATCACGTAGTAGAGTGGTACCACAATAAAACAGTCAATTAAACCTGGTTTCGATCAATATTTTAGAGGATATCGCAAGTTAGGTCTGGGATAGGTCTGGGATTTGCCCTCATCGGACTCATACTTTCGCACACTTGACATACTCGTTGATCAGATCCTGGGTTTTTTTCTGGTTTGGATCACGTAGTAATGTGGTACCACACTGAAACATTCGATTAAACCTGGTTTCGATCAATATTATTGAGGATAACGCATGTTAGGTCTAGGTTAGGCCTGAGATTTTCACTCATCAGACTCATACTTTCGCATTCTTCACATACTTGTTGAACGGATCCTGGGTTTTTTCTGGTTTGGATCACGTAGTAATGTGGGACCACACTGAAACAGTCAATTAAACCTGGTTTCGATCAATATTTTCGAGAATAATTCATGTTAGGTCTAGGTTAGGTCTGGGATTTACTCTCATCAGGCTCATTCTTTCGCATATTACTCACACTTGATGACTAGATCCTGGGCCCTTTCTGGATTGGATCACGTAGTAATGTGGGACCACACTGAAACAGTGAATTAAACCTGGTTTCCATCAATATCTTAGAGGACAACGCAAGTTAGGTCTGGGATAGGTCTGGGATTAGCCCTCATCAGACTCATACTTTCGCACACTTCACATACTCGTTGACAAGACCCTGGGTTTTTTTCTGGTTTGGATCACGTAGTAATGTGGTACCACACTGAAACAGTCGATTAAACCTGGTTTCGATCAATATTTTTGAGGATAACGCATGTTAGGTCTGGGATAGGTCTGGGATTTGCCCTCATCAGGCTCATACATTCCCAGTTTTAACATGCATGTTGACCTGATCGAGGGTTTTTTCTGCTTTGGATCACGTAGTAAAGTGGTACCACAATAAAACATTCAATTAAACCTGGTTTCGATCAATATTTTAGAGGACATCGCAAGTGAGGTCTGCGATAGGTCTGGGATTTGCCCTCATCAGACTCATACTTTCGCACACTTGACATACCCGTTGATCAGATCCTGGGTTTTTTGCTGGTTTGGATCACGTAGTAATGTGGTACCACACTGAGACAGTCGATTAAACCTGGTTTCGATCAATATTATTCAGGATAACGCATGTTAGGTCTAGGTTAGGCCTGGGATTTTCACTCATCAGACTCATACTATCGCATTCTTCACATACTTGTTGAAAGGATCCTGGGTTTTTTCTCGTTTAGATCACGTAGTAATGTGGGACCACACTGAAACAGTCAATTACACCTGGTTTCGATCAATATTATAGAGAATAATTCATGTTAGGTCTAGGTTAGGTCTGGGATATACTCTCATCAGGCTCATTCTTTCGCATATTACTCATACTTGATGGCTAGATCCTGGGCTTTTTCTGGATTGGATCACGTAGTAATGTGGGACCACACTGAAACAGTGAATTAAACCTGGTTTCCATCAATATCTTAGAGGACAACGCAAGTTAGGTCTGGGATAGGTCTGGGATTTGCCCTCCTCAGGCTCATACTTTCGCGGTTTTCACATACTCGTTGAACAGATCCTGGGTTTTTTCTGGTTTGGATCACGTAGTAGTGTGGTACCACACTGAAACAGTCCATTAAACCTGGTTTGGATCAATATTTTAGAGGATAACGCATGTTAGGTCTAGGTAAGGTCTGGGATTTTCACTCATCAGACTCATACTTTCGCATTCTTCACATACTTGTTGAACGGATCCAGGGTTTTTTCTGGTTTGGATCACTTAGTAATGTGGTACCACACTGAAACAGCCGATTACACCAGGTTTCGATCAATATTTTTGAGGATAACGCATGTTAGGTCTAGGTTAGGCCTGGGATTTTCACTCATCAGACTCATCCTTTCGCATTCTTCACATACTTGTTGAATGGTTTTGGGGGTTTTTTCTGGTTTGGATCACGTAGTAATGTGGGACCACACTGAAACAATCAATTAAACCTGGTCTTGATAAATATTTTAGAGGATAACGCATGTTAGGTCTGGGTTAGGTCTAGGATTTGCCCTCGTCAGGCTCATACTTTCGCATATTTCTCATACTTCATGGCTAGATCCTGAGCTATTTCTGGATTGGATCACGTAGTAATGAAGTACAACACTGAAACAGTCAATTAAACCTGGTTTCGACCAGTATTTTAGAGGATAACGCATGTTAGGTCTAGGTTAGCCCTGGGATTTTCACTCATCAGACTCATACTTTCGCATTCTTCTCATACTTGTTGAACTAAACCTGGGTTTTTTCAGGTCTGGATCACGTAGTAATGTGGTACCACACTGAAACAGTCCATTAAACCTTGTTTCGATCAATATTTTAGAGGATAACGCAAGTTAAGTCTGGTATTGGTCTGGGATTTGACCTCATCAGACTCATACTTTCGCACACTTCACATACTCGTTGAACAGATCTTGGGTTATTTTCTGGTTTGGATCACATAGTAATGTGGTACCACACTGAAACAGTCGATTAAACCTGGTTTCGCTCAATATTTTAGAGGATAACGCATGTTAGGTCTAGGTCAGGCCTGGGATTTTCACTCATCAGACTCATACTTTCGCATTCTTCACATACTTGTTGAACAGATCCTGGGTTTTTTCTGGTTTGTATCACGTAGTAGTGTGGTACCACACTGAAACAGTCAATTAAACCTGGTTTCCATCAATATTTTAGAGGATAACGCAAGTTAGGTCTGGCATTGGTCTGGGATTCGCCCTCATCAGGCTCATACTTTCGCGTTTTTCACATACTTGTTGAACAGATCCTTGGTTTTTTCTGGTTTGTATCACGTAGTAGTGTGGTACCACACTGAAACAGTCCATTAAACCTGGTTTGGATCAATATTTTAGAGGATAACGCATGTTAGGTCTAGGTTAGCCCTGGGATTTTCACTCATCGGACTCATACTTTCGCATTCTTCTCATACTTGTTGAACTGGTCCTGGGTTTTTTCTGGTTTGGATCACGTAGTAATGTGGTACCACACTGAAACAATCGACTAAACCTGGTATCGATCAATATCTTAGAGGATAACGCAAGTTATGTCTGGGATTGGTCTGGGATTTGACCTCATCATACTCATACTTTCGCACACTTCACATACTCGTTGAACAGATCCTAGGTTATTTTCAGGTTTGGATCACATAGTAATGTGGTACTACACTGAAACAGTCGATTAAACCAGGTTTCGATCAATATTTTTGAGGATAACGCATGTTAGGTTTGGGTTAGGTCTAGGATTTGCCCTCAGCAGGCTCATACTTTCGCATATTTCTCATACTTCAGGGCTAGATCCTGGGCTGTGTCTGGTTTGTATCACGTAGTAATGTGGTACCACACTGAAACAGTCAATTAAACCTGGTTTGCATCAATAGTTTAGAGGATAACGCAAGTTTGGTCTGGGATAGGTCTGGGATTTGCCCTCATCAGGCTCATACTTTCGCGTTTTTCACGTACTTGTTGAACAGATCCTGGGTTTTTTCTGGTTTGGATCACGTAGTAGTGTGGTACCACACTGAAACAGTCCATTAAACCTGGCATGGATCAATATTTTGGAGGATAACGCATGTTAGGTCTAGGTTAGGTCTGGGATTTTCAGTCATCAGACTCATACTTTCGCATTCTTCACATACATCTTGGACGGATCCTGGGTTTTTTCTGGTTTGGATCACGTAGTAATGTGGTACCACACTGAAACAGTCGATTAAACCTGATTTCGATCAATATTTTAGAGGATAACGCAAGTTAGGTCTAGGTTAGGCCTGGGATTTGCCCTCATCAGGGTCATACTTTCGCAGTTTTATCATACATGTTGACCTGATCGAGGGTTTTTTCTGCTTTGGATCACGTAGTAAAGTGGTACCACACTGAAACATTCCATTAAACCTGGTCTTGATTAATATTATAGAGGATAACGCATGTTAGGTTTGGGTTAGGTCTAGGATTTGCCCTCATCAGGCTCATACTTTCGCATATTTCTCATACTTGTTGAACAGATCCTGGGTTATTTTCTGTTTTGGATCACATAGTAATGAGGTACCACACTGAAACAGTCGATTAAACCAGGTTTCCATCAATATTTTAGAGGACAACGCATGTTAGGTCTAGGTTAAGCCTGGGATTTGCCCTCATCAGGCTCACAGTTTCGCGTTTTTCACATACTTGTTGAACAGATCCTGGGTTTTTTCTGGTTTGGATCACGAATTAGTGTGGTACCACACTGAAACAGTCCATTAAACCTGGTATGGATCAATATTTTGGAGGATAACGCATGTTAGGTCTAGGTTAGGTCTGGGATTTTCAGTCATCAGACTCATACTTTCGCATTCTTCACATACTTCTTGGACGGATCCTGGGTTTTTTCTGGTTTGGATCACGTAGTAATGTGGTACCACACTGAAACAGTCCATTAAACCTGGTTTCGATCAATATTTTAGAGGACAACCCAAGTTAGGTCTGGGATGGGTCTGGGATTTGCCCTCATCAGGATCATACTTTCGCATTTTTCACATACTTGTTGAACAGATCCTGGGCTATTTCTGGATTGTATCACGTAGTAATGTGGTACCACGCTGAAACAGTCAATTAAACCTGGTTTCGATCAATATTTTAGAGGATAACGCAAGTTAGGTCTGACATAGGTCTGGGATTCGCCCTTATCAGGCTCATACTGGTTTCGATCAATATTTTAGAGGACAACACAAGTTAGGTCTGGGATAGGTCTGGGATTTGCCCTCTTCAGGGTCATACTTTCGAATATTTCTCATACTTGATGGCTAGATCCTGGTCTTTTTCTGGATTGCATCACGTAGTAATGTGGTACCACACTGAAACAGTCCATTAAACCTGGATTCGATCAATATTTTAGAGGACAACCCAAGTTAGGTCTGGGATGGGTCTGGGATTTGCCCTCATCAGGATCATACTTTCGCATTTTTCACATACTTGTTGAACAGATCCTGGGCTATTTCTGGATTGTATCACGTAGTAATGTGGTACCACGCTGAAACAGTCAATTAAACCTGGTTTCCATCAATATTTTTGAGGATAACGCATGTTAGGTCTGGCATAGGTCTGGGATTCGCCCTCATCAGGCTCATACTTTCGCGTTTTTCACATATTTGTTGAACTGATCCTGGGCTTTTTCTGGTTTGGATCACGTAGTAATGTGGTACCACACTGAAACAGACAATTAAACCTGGTTTCGATCAATATTTTAGAGAATAATTCATGTTAGGTCTAGGTTAGGTCTGGGATTTGCTCTCATCAGGCTCATACTTTCGCACACTTCACATACTCGTTTGACAGATCCTGTGTTATTTTCTGGTTTGGATCGCATAGTAATGTGGTACCACACTGAAACAGTCGATTAAACCAGGTTTCGATCAATATTTTTGAGGATAACGCATGTTAGGTCTAGGTTAGGCCTGGGATTTTCACTCATCAGACTCATACTTTCGCATTCTTCACATACTTGTTGAACGGATCCTGGGTTTTTTCTTGTTTGGATCACGTAGTAGTGTGGTACCACACTGAAACAGTCCATTAAACCTGGTTTGGATCAACATTTTAGAGGATAACGCATGTTAGGTCTAGGTTAGGTCTGGGATTTTCACTCATCAGACTCATGCTTTCGCATTCTTCACATACTTGTTGAACGGATCCTGGGTTTTTTCTGGTTTGGATCACGTAGTAATGTGGGACCACACTGAAACAATCAATTAAACCTGGTCTTGATAAATATTTTAGAGGATAACGCATGTTAGGTCTAGGTTAGGCCTGGGATTTTCACTCATCAGACTCATACTTTCGCATTCTTCACATACTTGTTGAACGGATCCTGGGTTTTTTCTGGTTTGGATCACGTAGTAATGTGGTACCACACAGAAACAGTCAATTAAACCTGGTTTTGATCAATATTTTAGAGAATAATTCATGTTAGGTCTAGGTTAGGTCTGGGATTTGCTCTCATCAGGCTCATTCTTTCGCATATTTCTCATACTTGATGGCTAGATCCTGGCCTTTTTCTGGATTGCATCACGTAGTAATGAAGTACAACACTGAAACAGTCAATTAAACCTGGATTCCATCAATATCTTAGAGGACAACGCAAGTTAGGTCTGGGATAGGTCTGGGATTTGCCCACATCAGGCTCATACTTTCGCGTTTTTCACATACTCGTTGAACAGCTCCTGGGTTATTTTCTGGTTTGGATCGCATAGTAATGTGGTACCACACTGAAACAGTCGATGAAACCAGGTTTCGATCAATATTTTTGAGAATAATACATGTTAGGTCTAGGTTAGGTCTGGGATTTGCTCTCATCAGGCTCATTCTTTCGCATTCTTCTCATACTTGTTGAACGGATCCTGGGTTTTTTCTGGATTGGGTCACGTAGTAGTGCGGTACCACACTGAAACAGTCGATTAAACCTGGTTTCGATCAATATTTTTGAGGATAACGCAAGTTAGGTCTGGGATAGGTCTGGGATTTTCCCTCATCAGGCTCATACTTTCGCGTTTTTCACATACTTGTTGAACAGATCCTGGGTTTTTTCTGGATTCGGTCACGTAGTAGTGTGGTACCACACTGAAACAGTCGATTAAACCTGGTTTCGATCAATATTTTTGAGGATAACGCATGTTAGGTCTGGCATAGGTCTGGGATTCGCCCTCATCAGGCTCATACTTTCGCGTTTTTCACATACTCGTTGAACAGCTCCTGAGTTATTTTCTGGTTTGGATCGCATAGTAATGTGGTACCACACTGAAACAGTCGATTAAACCAGGTTTCGATCAATATTTTTGAGAATAATACATGTTAGGTCTAGGTTAGGTCTGGGATTTGCTCTCATCAGGCTCATTCTTTCGCATTCTTCTCATACTTGTTGAACGGATCCTGGGTTTTTTCTGGATTGGGTCACGTAGTAATGTGGTACCACGCTGAAACAGTCAATTAAACCTGGTTTCGATCAATATTTTAGAGGATAACGCAAGTTAGGTCTGGCATAGGTCTGGGATTCGCCCTCATCAGGCTCATACTTTCGCGTTTTTCACATACTTGTTGAACTGATCCTGGGCTTTTTCTGGTTTGGATCACGCAGTAATGTGGTACCACACTGACACAGTCAATTAAACCTGGTTTCGACCAATATTTTAGAGAATAATTCATGTTAGGTCTAGGTTAGGTCTGGGATTTGCTCTCATCAGGCTCATACTTTCGCACACTTCACATACTCGTTTGACAGATCCTGTGTTATTTTCTGGTTTGGATCGCATAGTAATGTGGTACCACACTGAAACAGTCGATTAAACCAGGTTTCGATCAATATTTTTGAGGATAACGCATGTTAGGTCTAGGTTAGGCCTGGGATTTTCACTCATCAGACTCATACTATCGCATTCTTCACATACTCGTTGAACGGATCCAGGGTTGTTTCTGGTTTGGATCACGTAGTAATGTGGGACCACACTGAAACAGTCAACTAAACCTGGTTTCGATCAATATATTAGAGAATAATTCATGTTAGGTCTAGGTTAGGTCTGGGATTTGCTCTCATCAGGCTCATTCTTTCGCATATTTCTCATACTTGATGGCTAGATCCTGGGCTTTTTCTGGATTGCATCACGTAGTAATGAAGTACAACACTGAAACAGTCAATTAAACCTGGTTTCCATCAATATCTTAGAGGACAACGCAAGTTAGGTCTGGGATAGGTCTGGGATTTGCCCACATCAGGCTCATACTTTCGCGTTTTTCACATACTTGTTGAACAGATCCTGGGTTTTTTCTGGTTTGGATCACGTAGTAGTGTGGTACCACACTGAAACAGTCCATTAAACCCGGTTTGGATCAACATTTTAGAGGATAACGCATGTTAGGTCTAGGTTAGGTCTGGGATTTTCACTCATCAGACTCATACTTTCGCATTCTTCACATACTTGTTGAACGGATCCTGGGTTTTTTCTGGTTTGGATCACATAGTAATGTGGGACCACACTGAAACAATCAATTAAACCTGGTCTTGATAAATATTTTAGAGGATAACGCATGTTAGGTCTGGGATAGGTCTGGGATTTGCCCTCATCAGACTCATACTTTCGCACACTTCACATACTTGTTGAACAGATACAGGGTTTTTTCTGGTTTGGTTCACGTAGTAATGTGGTACCACACTGAAACATTCAATTAATCCTGGTCTTGATAAATATTTTAGAGGATAACTCATGTTAGGTTTGCGTTAGGTCTTGGATTTGCCCTCATCAGGCTCATACTTTCGCATATTTCTCATACTTCATGGCTAGATTCTGGGCTGTTTCTGGATTGTATCACGTAGTAATGTGGTACCACGCTGAAACAGTCAATTAAACCTGGTTTCGATCAATATATTAGAGGATAACGCAAGTTAGGTCTGGCATAGGTCTGGGATTTGCCCTCATCAGGCTCATACTTTCGCGTTTTTCACATACTTGTTGAACTGATCCTGGGCTTTTTCTGGTTTGGATCACGTAGTAATGTGGTACCACACTGAAACAGTCAATTAAACCTGGTCTTGATAAATATTTTAGAGGATAACGCATGTTAGGTCTGGGATAGGTCTGGGATTTGCCCTCATCAGACTCATACTTTCGCACACTTCACATACTCGTTGAGCAGATCCTGGGTTATTTTCTGGTTTGGATCACATAGTAATGTGGTACCACACTGAAACAGTCGATTAAACCAGGTTTCGATCAATATTTTTGAGGATAACGCATGTTAGGTCTAGGTTAGGCCTGGGATTTTCACTCATCAGACTCATACTTTCGCATTCTTCTCATACTTGTTGAACGGATCCTGGGTTTTTTCTGGTTTGGATCACGTAGTAATGTGGTACCACACTGAAACAGTCGATTAAACCAGGTTTCGATCAATATTTTTGAGGATAACGCATGTTAGGTCTAGGTTAGGCCCGGGATTTTCACTCATCAGACTCATACTTTCGCATTCTTCTCATACTTGTTGAACGGATCCTGGGTTTTTTCTGGATTGGGTCACGTAGTAGTGCGGTACCACACTGAAACAGTCAATTAAACCTGGTTTCGATCAATATCTTTGAGGATAACGCAAGTTAGGTCTGGGATAGGTCTGGGATTTTCCCTCATCAGGCTCATACTTTCGCGTTTTTCACATACTTGTTGAACAGATCCTGCGTTTTTTCTGGATTGGGTCACGTAGTAGTGTGGTACCACACTGAAACAGTCGATTAAACCTGGTTTCGATCAATATTTTTGAGGATAACGCATGTTAGGTCTAGGTTAGGCCGGGGATTTTCACTCATCAGACTCATACTTTCGCATTCTTCACACACTTGTTGAACGGATCCTGGGTTTTTTCTGGTTTGGATCACGCAGTAATGTGGGGCCACACTGAAACGGTCAACTAAACCTGGTTTCGATCAATATATTAGAGAATAATTCATGTTAGGTCTAGGTTAGGTCTGGGATTTGCTCTCATCAGGCTCATTCTTTCGCATATTTCTCATACTTGATGGCTAGATCCTGGGCTTTTTCTGGATTGCATCACGTAGTAATGAAGTACAACACTGAAACAGTCAATTAAACCTGGTTTCCATCAATATCTTAGAGGACAACGTAAGTTAGGTCTGGGATAGGTCTGGGATTTGCCCACATCAGGCTCATACCTTCGCGTTTTTCACATACTTGTTGAACAGATCCTGGGTTTTTTCTGGTTTGGATCACGTAGTAGTGTGGTACCACACTGAAACAGTCCATTAAACCTGGTTTGGATCAATATTTTAGAGGATAACGCATGTTAGGTCTAGGTTAGGTCAGGGATTTTCACTCATCAGACTCATACTTTCGCATTCTTCACATACTTGTTGAACGGATCCTGGGTTTTTTCTGGTTTGGATCACGTAATAATGTGGGACCACACTGAAACAATCAATTAAACCTGGTCTTGATAAATATTTTAGAGGATAACGCATGTTAGGTCTGGGATAGGTCTGGGATTTGCCCTCATCAGACTCATACTTTCGCACACTTCACATACTTGTTGAACAGATACAGGGTTTTTTCTGGTTTTGTTCACGTAGTAATGTGGTACCACACTGAAACATTCAATTAAACCTGGTCTTGATAAATATTTTAGAGGATAACTCATGTTAGGTTTGGGTTAGGTCTTGGATTTGCCATCATCAGGCTCATACTTTCGCATATTTCTCATACTTCATGGCTAGATTCTGGGCTGTTTCTGGATTGTATCACGTAGTAATGTGGTACCACGCTGAAACAGTCAATTAAACCTGGTTTCGATCAATATTTTAGAGGATAACGCAAGTTAGGTCTGGCATAGGTCTGGGATTCGCCCTCATCAGGCTCAGACTTTCGCGTTTTTCACATACTTGTTGTACTGATCCTGGGCTTTTTCTGGTTTGGATCACTTAGTAATGTGGTACCACACTGAAACAGTCAATTAAACCTGGTTTCGATCAATATTTTAGAGAATAATTCATGTTAGGTCTAGGTTAGGTCTGGGATTTGCTCTCATCAGGCTCATACTTTCGCACACTTCAGGTACTCGTTTGGCAGATCCTGTGTTATTTTCTGGTTTGGATCGCATAGTAATGTGGTACCACACTGAAACAGTCGATTAAGCCAGGTTTCGATCAATATTTTTGAGGATAACGCATGTTAGGTCTAGGTTAGGCCTGGGATTTTCACTCATCAGACTCATACTTTCGCATTCTTCACATACTTGTTGAACGGATCCTGGGTTGTTTCTGGTTTGGATCACGTAGTAATGTGGGACCACACTGAAACAGTCGATTAAACCTGGTTTCGATCAATATTTTTGAGGATAACGCAAGTTAGGTCTGGGATAGGTCTGGGATTTTCCCTCATCAGGCTCATACTTTCGCACACTTCACATACTCGTTGAACAGATCCTGGGTTATTTTCTGGTTTGGATCGCATGGTAATGTGGTACCACACTGAAACAGTCGATTAAACCAGGTTTCGATCAATATTTTTGAGGATAACGCATGTTAGGTCTAGGTTAGGCCTGGGATTTTCACTCATCAGACTCATACTTTCGCATTCTTCTCATACTTGTTGAACGGATCCTGGGTTTTTTCTGGTTTGGATCACGTAGTAATGTGGTACCACACTGAAACAGTCAATTAAACCTGGTTTTGATCAATATTTTAGAGAATAATTCATGTTAGGTCTAGGTTAGGTCTGGGATTTGCTCTCATCAGGCTCATTCTTTCGCATATTTCTCATACTTGATGGCTAGATCCTGGCCTTTTTCTGGATTGCATCACGTAGTAACGAAGTACAACACTGAAACAGTCAATTAAACCTGGATTCCATCAATATCTTAGAGGACAACGCAAGTTAGGTCTGGGATAGGTCTGGGATTTGCCCACATCAGGCTCATACTTTCGCGTTTTTCACATACTCGTTGAACAGCTCCTGGGTTATCTTCTGGATTGGATCGCATAGTAATGTGGTACCACACTGAAACAGTCGATTAAACCAGGTTTCGATCAATATTTTTGAGGATAACGCATGTTAGGTCTAGGTTAGGCCTGGGATTTTCACTCATCAGACTCATACTTTCGCATTCTTCTCATACTTGTTGAACGGATCCTGGGTTTTTTCTGGATTGGGTCACGTAGTAGTGCGGTACCACACTGAAACAGTCGATTAAACCTGGTTTCGATCAATATTTTTGAGGATAACGCAAGTTAGGTCTGGGATAGGTCTGGGATTTTCCCTCATCAGGCTCATACTTTCGCGTTTTTCACATACTTGTTGAACAGATCCTGGCTTTTTTCTGGATTGGGTCACGTAGTAGTGTGGTACCACACTGAAACAGTCGATTAAACCTGGTTTCGATCAATATTTTTGAGGATAACGCATGTTAGGTCTAGGTTAGGCCGGGGATTTGCTCTCATCAGGCTCATTCTTTCGCATATTTCTCATACTTGATGGCTAGATCCTGGGCTTTTTCTGGATTGCATCACGTAGTAATGAAGTACAACACTGAAACAGTCAATTAAACCTGGTTTCCATCAATATCTTAGAGGACAACGCAAGTTAGGTCTGGGATAGGTCTGGGATTTGCCCACATCAGGCTCATACCTTCGCGTTTTTCACATACTTGTTGAACAGATCCTGGGTATTTTCTGGTTTGGATCACGTAGTAGTGTGGTACCACACTGAAACAGTCAATTAAACCTGGTTTCCATCAATATTTTTGAGGATAACGCATGTTAGGTCTGGCATAGGTCTGGGATTCGCCCTCATCAGGCTCATACTTTCGCGTTTTTCACATATTTGTTGAACTGATCCTGGGCTTTTTCTGGTTTGGATCACGTAGTAATGTGGTACCACACTGAAACAGACAATTAAACCTGGTTTCGATCAATATTTTAGAGAATAATTCATGTTAGGTCTAGGTTAGGTCTGGGATTTGCTCTCATCAGGCTCATACTTTCGCACACTTCACATACTCGTTTGACAGATCCTGTGTTATTTTCTGGTTTGGATCGCATAGTAATGTGGTACCACACTGAAACAGTCGATTAAACCTGGTTTGGATCAACATTTTAGAGGATAACGCATGTTAGGTCTAGGTTAGGTCATGGATTTTCACTCATCAGACTCATACTTTCGCATTCTTCACATACTTGTTGAACGGATCCTGCGTTTTTTCTGGTTTGGATCACGTAATAATGTGGGACCACACTGAAACAATCAATTAAACCTGGTCTTGATAAATATTTTAGAGGATAACGCATGTTAGGTCTGGGATAGGTCTGGGTTTTGCCCTCATCAGACTCATACTTTCGCACACTTCACACACTTGTTGAACAGATACAGGGTTTTTTCTGGTTTGGTTCACGTAGTAATGTGGTACCACACTGAAACAATCAATTAAATCTGGTCTTGATAAATATTTTAGAGGATAACTCATGTTAGGTTTGGGTTAGGTCTTGGATTTGCCATCATCAGGCTCATACTTTCGCATATTTCTGATACTTCATGGCTAGATCCTGGGCTGTTTCTGGATTGTATCACGTAGTAATGTGGTACCACGCTGAAACCGTCAATGAAACCTGGTTTCGATCAATATTTTAGAGAATAATTCATGTTAGGTCTAGGTTAGGTCTGGGATTTGCTCTCATCAGGCTCATACTTTCGCACACTTCAGATACTCGTTTGGCAGATCCTGTGTTATTTTCTGGTTTGGATCGCATAGTAATGTGGTACCACACTGAAACAGTCGATTAAGCCAGGTTTCGATCAATATTTTTGAGGATAACGCATGTTAGGTCTAGGTTAGGCCTGGGATTTTCACTCATCAGACTCATACTTTCGCATTCTTCACATACTTGTTGAACGGATCCTGGGTTGTTTCAGGTTTGGATCACGTAGTAATGTGGGACCACACTGAAACAGTCGATTAAACCTGGTTTCGATCAATATTTTGGAGGATAACGCATGTTAGGTCTGGGATAGGTCTGGGATTTGCCCTCATCAGACTCATACTTTCGCACACTTCACATACTCGTTGAACAGATCCTGGGTTATTTTCTGGTTTGGATCGCATAGTAATGTGGTACCACACTGAAACAGTCGATTAAACCAGGTTTCGATCAATATTTTTGAGGATAACGCATGTTAGGTCTAGGTTAGGCCTGGGATTTTCACTCATCAGACTCATACTTTCGCATTCTTCTCATACTTGTTGAACGGATCCTGGGTTTTTTCTGGTTTGGATCACGTAGTAATGTGGTACCACACTGAAACAGTCAATTAAACCTGGTTTTGATCAATATTTTAGAGAATAATTCATGTTAGGTCTAGGTTAGGTCTGGGATTTGCTCTCATCAGGCTCATTCTTTCGCATATTTCTCATACTTGATGGCTAGATCCTGGCCTTTTTCTGGATTGCATCACGTAGTAATGAAGTACAACACTGAAACAGTCAATTAAACCTGGATTCCATCAATATCTTAGAGGACAACGCAAGTTAGGTCTGGGATAGGTCTGGGATTTGCCCACATCAGGCTCATACTTTCGCGTTTTTCACATACTCGTTGAACAGCTCCTGGGTTATCTTCTGGTTTGGATCGCATAGTAATGTGGTACCACACTGAAACAATCAATTAAACCTGGTCTTGATAAATATTTTAGAGGATAACGCATGTTAGGTCTGGGATAGGTCTGGGACTTGCCCTCATCAGACACATACTTTCGCACACTTCACATACTTGTTGAACAGATACAGGGTTTTTTCTGGTTTGGTTCACGTAGTAATGTGGTACCACACTGAAACATTCAATTAATCCTGGTCTTGATAAATATTTTAGAGGATAACTCATGTTAGGTTTGGGTTAGGTCTTGGATTTGCCCTCATCAGGCTCATACTTTCGCATATTTCTCATACTTCATGGCTAGATTCTGGGCTGTTTCTGGATTGTATCACGTAGTAATGTGGTACCACGCTGAAACAGTCAATTAAACCTGGTTTCGATCAATATATTAGAGGATAACGCAAGTTAGGTCTGGCATAGGTCTGGGATTTGCCCTCATCAGGCTCATACTTTCGCGTTTTTCACATACTCGTTGAGCAGATCCTGGGTTATTTTCTGGTTTGGATCACATAGTAATGTGGTACCACACTGAAACAGTCGATTAAACCAGGTTTCGATCAATATTTTTGAGGATAACGCATGTTAGGTCTAGGTTAGGCCTGGGATTTTCACTCATCAGACTCATACTTTCGCATTCTTCTCATACTTGTTGAACGGATCCTGGGTTTTTTCTGGTTTGGATCACGTAGTAATGTGGTACCACACTGAAACAGTCAATTAAACCTAGTTTTGATCAATATTTTAGAGAATACTTCATGTTAGGTCTAGGTTAGGTCTGGGATTTTCACTCATCAGGCTCATTCTTTCGCATATTTCTCATACTTGATGGCTAGATCCTGGGCTTTTTCTGGATTGCATCACGTAGTAATGAAGTACAACACTGAAACAGTCAATTAAACCTGGTTTCCATCAATATCTTAGAGGGCAACGCAAGTTAGGTCTGGGATAGGTCTGGGATTTGCCCACATCAGGCTCATACTTTCGTGTTTTTCACATACTCGTTGAACAGATCCTGGGTTATTTTCTGGTTTGGATAGCATAGTAATGTGGTACCACACTGAAACAGTCGATTAAACCAGGTTTCGATCAATATTTTTGAGGATAACGCATGTTAGGTCTAGGTTAGGCCTGGGATTTTCACTCATCAGACTCATACTTTCGCATTCTTCTCATACTTGTTGAACGGATCCTGGGTTTTTGCTGGTTTGGATCACGTAGTAATGTGGGACCACACAGAAACAATCAATTAAACCTGGTCTTGATAAATATTTTAGAGGATAACGCATGTTAGGTCTGGGTTAGGTCTAGGATTTGCCCTCGTCAGGCTCATACTTTCGCATATTTCTCATACCTCATGGCTAGATCCTGGGCTGTTTCTGGATTGTATCACGTAGTAATGTGGTACCACGCTGAAACAGTCAATTAAACCTCGTTTCGATCAATATTTTAGAGGATAACGCAAGTTAGGTCTGGCATAGGTCTGGGATTCGCCCTCATCAGGCTCATACTTTCGCGTTTTTCGCATACTTGTTGAACTGATCCTGGGCTTTTTCTGGTTTGGATCACGTAGTAGTGTGGTACCACACTGAAACAGTCCATTAAACCTGGTTTGGATCAACATTTTAGAGGATAACGCATGTTAGGTCTAGGTTAGGTCTGGGATTTTCACTCATCAGACTCATACTTTCGCGTTTTTCACATACTTGTTGAACAGATCCTGGGTTTTTTCTGGTTTGGATCACGTAGTAGTGTGGTACCACACTGAAACACTCCATTAAACCTGGTTTGGATCAACATTTTAGAGGATAACGCATGTTAGGTCTAGGTTAGGTCTGGGATTTTCACTCATCAGACTCATGCTTTCGCATTCTTCACATACTTGTTGAACGGATCCTGGGTTTTTTCTGGTTTGGATCACGTAGCAATGTGGGACCACACTGAAACAATCAATTAAACCTGGTCTTGATAAATATTTTAGAGGATAACGCATGTTAGGTCTGGGATAGGTCTGGGATTTGCCCTCATCAGACTCATACTTTCGCACACTTCACATACTCGTTGAACAGATCCTAGGTTATTTTCTGGTTTGGATCGCATAGTAATGTGGTACCACACTGAAACAGTCGATTAAACCAGGTTTCGATCAATATTTTTGAGGATAACGCATGTTAGGTCTAGGTTAGGCCTGGGATTTTCACTCATCAGACTCATACTTTCGCATTCTTCTCATACTTGTTGAACGGATCCTGGGTTTTTTCTGGTTTGGATCACGTAGTAATGTAGTACCACACTGAAACAGTCAATTAAACCTGGTTTAGATCAATATTTTAGAGAATAATTCATGTTAGGTCTAGGTTAGGTCTGGGATTTGCTCTCATCAGGCTCATTCTTTCGCATATTTCTCATACTTGATGGCTAGATCCTGGCCTTTTTCTGGATTGCATCACGTAGTAATGAAGTACAACACTGAAACAGTCAATTAAACCTGGATTCCATCAATATCTTAGAGGACAACGCAAGCTAGGTCTGGGATAGGTCTGGGATTTGCCCACATCAGGCTCATACTTTCGCGTTTTTCACATACTCGTTGAACAGCTCCTGGGTTATCTTCTGGTTTGGATCGCATAGTAATGTGGTACCACACTGAAACAGTCGATTAAACCAGGTTTCGATCAATAATTTTGAGGATAACGCATGTTAGGTCTAGGTTAGGCCTGGGATTTTCACTCATCAGACTCATACCTTCGCATTCTTCTCATACTTGTTGAACGGATCCTGGGTTTTTTCTGGATTGGGTCACGTAGTAGTGCGGTACCACACTGAAACAGTCAATTAAACCTGGTTTCGATCAATATTTTTGAGGATAACGCAAGTTAGGTCTGGGATAGTTCTGGGATTTTCCCTTATCAGGCTCATACTTTCGCGTTTTTCACATACTTGTTGAACAGATCCTGGGTTTTTTCTGGATTGGGTCACGTAGTAGTGTGGTACCACACTGAAACAGTCGATTAAACCTGGTTTCGATCAATATTTTTGAGGATAACGCATGTTAGGTCTAGGTTAGGCCGGGGATTTTCACTCATCAGACTCATACTTTCGCATTCTTCACACACTTGTAGAACGGATCCTGGGTTTTTTCTGGTTTGGATCACGCAGTAATGTGGGGCCACACTGAAACGGTCAACTAAACCTGGTTTCGATCAATATATTAGAGAATAATTCATGTTAGGTCTAGGTTAGGTCTGGGATTTGCTCTCATCAGGCTCATTCTTTCGCAAATTTCTCATACTTGATGGCTAGATCCTGGGCTTTTTCTGGATTGCATCACGTAGTAATGAAGTACAACACTGAAACAGTCAATTAAACCTGGTTTCCATCAATATCTTAGAGGACAACGCAAGTTAGGTCTGGGATAGGTCTGGGATTTGCCCACATCAGGCTCATACCTTCGCGTTTTTCACATACTTGTTGAACAGATCCTGGGTTTTTTCTGGTTTGGATCACGTAGTAGTGTGGTACCACACTGAAACAGTCCATTAAACCTGGTTTGGATCAACATTTTAGAGGATAACGCATGTTAGGTCTAGGTTAGGTCAGGGATTTTCACTCATCAGACTCATACTTTCGCATTCTTCACATACTTGTTGAACGGATCCTGGGTTTTTTCTGGTTTGGATCACGTAATAATGTGGGACCACACTGAAACAATCAATTAAACCTGGTCTTGATAAATATTTTAGAGGATAACGCATGTTAGGTCTGGGATAGGTCTGGGATTTGCCCTCATCAGACTCATACTTTCGCACACTTCACATACTTGTTGAACAGATACAGGGTTTTTTCTGGTTTGGTTCACGTAGTAATGTGGTACCACACTGAAACATTCAATTAAACCTGGTCTTGATAAATATTTTAGAGGATAACTCATGTTAGGTTTGGGTTAGGTCTTGGATTTGCCATCATCAGGCTCATACTTTCGCATATTTCTCATACTTCATGGCTAGATTCTGGGCTGTTTCTGGATTGTATCACGTAGTAATGTGGTACCACGCTGAAACAGTCAATTAAACCTGGTTTCGATCAATATTTTAGAGGATAACGCAAGTTAGGTCTGGCATAGGTCTGGGATTCGCCCTCATCAGGCTCAGACTTTCGCGTTTTTCACATACTTGTTGTACTGATCCTCGGCTTTTTCTGGTTTGGATCACTTAGTAATGTGGTACCACACTGAAACAGTCAATTAAACCTGGTTTCGATCAATATTTTAGAGAATAATTCATGTTAGGTCTAGGTTAGGTCTGGGATTTGCTCTCATCAGGCTCATACTTTCGCACACTTCAGATACTCGTTTGGCAGATCCTGTGTTATTTTCTGGTTTGGATCGCATAGTAATGTGGTACCACACTGAAACAGTCGATTAAGCCAGGTTTCGATCAATATTTTTGAGGATAACGCATGTTAGGTCTAGGTTAGGCCTGGGATTTTCACTCATCAGACTCATACTTTCGCATTCTTCACATACTTGTTGAACGGATCCTGGGCTGTTTCTGGTTTGGATCACGTAGTAATGTGGGACCACACTGAAACAGTCGATTAAACCTGGTTTCGATCAATATTTTAGAGGATAACGCATGTTAGGTCTGGGATAGGTCTGGGATTTGCCCTCATCAGACTCATACTTTCGCACACTTCACATACTCGTTGAACAGATCCTGGGTTATTTTCTGGTTTGGATCGCATGGTAATGTGGTACCACACTGAAACAGTCGATTAAACCAGGTTTCGATCAATATTTTTGAGGATAACGCATGTTAGGTCTAGGTTAGGCCTGGGATTTTCACTCATCAGACTCATACTTTCGCATTCTTCTCATACTTGTTGAACGGATCCTGGGTTTTTTCTGGTTTGGATCACGTAGTAATGTGGTACCACACTGAAACAGTCAATTAAACCTGGTTTTGATCAATATTTTAGAGAATAATTCATGTTAGGTCTAGGTTAGGTCTGGGATTTGCTCTCATCAGGCTCATTCTTTCGCATATTTCTCATACTTGATGGCTAGATCCTGGGCTTTTTCTGGATTGCATCACGTAGTAATGAAGTACAACACTGAAACAGTCAATTAAACCTGGATTCCATCAATATCTTAGAGGACAACGCAAGTTAGGTCTGGGATAGGTCTGGGATTTGCCCACATCAGGCTCATACTTTCGCGTTTTTCACATACTCGTTGAACAGCTCCTGGGTTATCTTCTGGTTTGGATCGCATAGTAATGTGGTACCACACTGAAACAATCAATTAAACCTGGTCTTGATAAATATTTTAGAGGATAACGCATGTTAGGTCTGGGATAGGTCTGGGACTTGCCCTCATCAGACACATACTTTCGCACACTTCACATACTTGTTGAACAGATACAGGGTTTTTTCTGGTTTGGTTCACGTAGTAATGTGGTACCACACTGAAACATTCAATTAATCCTGGTCTTGATAAATATTTTAGAGGATAACTCATGTTAGGTTTGGGTTAGGTCTTGGATTTGCCCTCATCAGGCTCATACTTTCGCATATTTCTCATACTTCATGGCTAGATTCTGGGCTGTTTCTGGATTGTATCACGTAGTAATGTGGTACCACGCCGAAACAGTCAATTAAACCTGGTTTCGATCAATATATTAGAGGATAACGCAAGTTAGGTCTGGCATAGGTCTGGGATTTGCCCTCATCAGGCTCATACTTTCGCGTTTTTCACATACTTGTTGAACTGATCCTGGGCTTTTTCTGGTTTGGATCACGTAGTAATGTGGTACCACACTGAAACAGTCAATTAAACCTGGTCTTGATAAATATTTTAGAGGATAACGCATGTTAGGTCTGGGATAGGTCTGGGATTTGCCCTCATCAGACTCATACTTTCGCACACTTCACATACTCGTTGAGCAGATCCTGGGTTATTTTCTGGTTTGGATAGCATAGTAATGTGGTACCACACTGAAACAGTCGATTAAACCAGGTTTCGATCAATATCTTTGAGGATAACGCATGTTAGGTCTAGGTTAGGCCTGGGATTTTCACTCATCAGACTCATACTTTCGCATTCTTCTCATACTTGTTGAACGGATCCTGGGTTTTTTCTGGTTTGGATCACGTAGTAATGTGGTACCACACTGAAACAGTCAATTAAACCTGGTTTAGATCAATATTTTAGAGAATAATTCATGTTAGGTCTAGGTTAGGTCTGGGATTTGCTCTCATCAGGCTCATTCTTTCGCATATTTCTCATACTTGATGGCTAGATCCTGGCCTTTTTCTGGATTGCATCACGTAGTAATGAAGTACAACACTGAAACAGTCAATTAAACCTGGATTCCATCAATATCTTAGAGGACAACGCAAGTTAGGTCTGGGATAGGTCTGGGATTTGCCCACATCAGGCTCATACTTTCGCGTTTTTCACATACTCGTTGAACAGCTCCTGGGTTATCTTCTGGATTGTATCACGTAGTAATGTGGTACCACGCTGAAACAGTCGATTAAACCTGGTTTCGATCAATATTTTAGAGGATAACGCAAGTTAGGTCTGGCATAGGTCTGGGATTCGCCCTCATCAGGCTCAGACTTTCGCGTTTTTCACATACTTGTTGTACTGATCCTCGGCTTTTTCTGGTTTGGATCACTTAGTAATGTGGTACCACACTGAAACAGTCAATTAAACCTGGTTTCGATCAATATTTTAGAGAATAATTCATGTTAGGTCTAGGTTAGGTCTGGGATTTGCTCTCATCAGGCTCATACTTTCGCACACTTCAGATACTCGTTTGGCAGATCCTGTGTTATTTTCTGGTTTGGATCGCATAGTAATGTGGTACCACACTGAAACAGTCGATTAAGCCAGGTTTCGATCAATATTTTTGAGGATAACGCATGTTAGGTCTAGGTTAGGCCTGGGATTTTCACTCATCAGACTCATACTTTCGCATTCTTCACATACTTGTTGAACGGATCCTGGGCTGTTTCTGGTTTGGATCACGTAGTAGTGTGGGACCACACTGAAACAGTCGATTAAACCTGGTTTCGATCAATATTTTAGAGGATAACGCATGTTAGGTCTGGGATAGGTCTGGGATTTGCTCTCATCAGGCTCATACTTTCGCACACTTCAGATACTCGTTTGGCAGATCCTGTGTTATTTTCTGGTTTGGATCGCATAGTAATGTGGTACCACACTGAAACAGTCGATTAAACCTGGTTTCGATCAATATTTTAGAGGATAACGCATGTTAGGTCTGGGATAGGTCTGGGATTTGCCCTCATCAGACTCATACTTTCGCACACTTCACATACTCGTTGAACAGATCCTGGGTTATTTTCTGGTTTGGATCGCATGGTAATGTGGTACCACACTGAAACAGTCGATTAAACCAGGTTTCGATCAATATTTTTGAGGATAACGCATGTTAGGTCTAGGTTAGGCCTGGGATTTTCACTCATCAGACTCATACTTTCGCATTCTTCTCATACTTGTTGAACGGATCCTGGGTTTTTTCTGGTTTGGATCACGTAGTAATGTGGTACCACACTGAAACAGTCAATTAAACCTGGTTTTGATCAATATTTTAGAGAATAATTCATGTTAGGTCTAGGTTAGGTCTGGGATTTGCTCTCATCAGGCTCATTCTTTCGCATATTTCTCATACTTGATGGCTAGATCCTGGCCTTTTTCTGGATTGCATCACGTAGTAATGAAGTACAACACTGAAACAGTCAATTAAACCTGGATTCCATCAATATCTTAGAGGACAACGCAAGTTAGGTCTGGGATAGGTCTGGGATTTGCCCACATCAGGCTCATACTTTCGCGTTTTTCACATACTCGTTGAACAGCTCCTGGGTTATCTTCTGGTTTGGATCGCATAGTAATGTGGTACCACACTGAAACTGTCGATTAAACCAGGTTTCGATCAATATTTTTGAGGATAACGCATGTTAGGTCTAGGTTAGGCCTGGGATTTTCACTCATCAGACTCATACTTTCGCATTCTTCTCATACTTGTTGAACGGATCCTGGGTTTTTTCTGGATTGGGTCATGTAGTAGTGCGGTACCACACTGAAACAGTCGATTAAACCTGGTTTCGATCAATATTTTTGAGGATAACGCAAGTTAGGTCTGGGATAGGTCTGGGATTTTCCCTCATCAGGCTCATACTTTCGCGTTTTTCACATACTTGTTGAACGGATCCTGGGTTTTTTCTGGTTTGGATCACGTAGTAATGTGGGACCACACTGAAACAGTCAATTAAACCTGGTTTTGATCAATATTTTAGAGAATAATTCATGTTAGGTCTAGGTTAGGTCTGGGATTTGCTCTCATCAGGCTCATTCTTTCGCATATTTCTCATACTTGATGGCTAGATCCTGGCCATTTTCTGGATTGCATCACGTAGTAATGAAGTACAACACTGAAACAGTCAATTAAACCTGGATTCCATCAATATCTTAGAGGACAACGCATGTTAGGTCTAGGTTAGGCCTGGGATTTGCCCTCATCAGGGTCATACTTTCGCAGTTTTAACATACACGTTGACCTGATCGAGGGTTTTTTCCGCTTTGGATCACGTAGTAAAGTGGTACCACACTGAAGCAGTCCATTAAACCCGGTTTGGATCAATATTTTAGAGGATAACGCATGTTAGGTTTGGGTTAGGTCTAGGATTTGCCCTCGTCAGGCTCATACTTTCGCATATTTCTCATACTTCATGGGTAGATCCTGGGCTTTTTCTGGATTGCATCACGTAGTAATGAAGTACAACACTGAAACAGTCAATTAAACCTGGTTTCCATCAATATTTTAGAGGACAACGCATGTTATGTCTAGGTTAGGCCTGGGATTTGCTCTCATCAGACTCATGCTTTCGCATTTTTCACATACTTGTTGATCAGATCCTGGGTTTTTTCTGGTTTGGATCACGTAGTAGTGTGGTACCACACTGAAACAGTCCATTAAACCTGGTTTGGATCAACATTTTAGAGGATAACGCATGTTAGGTCTAGGTTAGGTCAGGGATTTTCACTCATCAGACTCATACTTTCGCATTCTTCACATACTTGTTGAACGGATCCTGGGTTTTTTCTGGTTTGGATCACGTAATAATGTGGGACCACACTGAAACAATCAATTAAACCTGGTCTTGATAAATATTTTAGAGGATAACGCATGTTAGGTCTGGGATAGGTCTGGGATTTGCCCTCATCAGACTCATACTTTCGCACACTTCACATACTTGTTGAACAGATACAGGGTTTTTTCTGGTTTGGTTCACGTAGTAATGTGGTACCACACTGAAACATTCAATTAAACCTGGTCTTGATAAATATTTTAGAGGATAACTCATGTTAGGTTTGGGTTAGGTCTTGGATTTGCCATCATCAGGCTCATACTTTCGCATATTTCTCATACTTCATGGCTAGATTCTGGGCTGTTTCTGGATTGTATCACGTAGTAATGTGGTACCACGCTGAAACAGTCAATTAAACCTGGTTTCGATCAATATTTTAGAGGATAACGCAAGTTAGGTCTGGCATAGGTCTGGGATTCGCCCTCATCAGGCTCAGACTTTCGCGTTTTTCACATACTTGTTGTACTGATCCTCGGCTTTTTCTGGTTTGGATCACTTAGTAATGTGGTACCACACTGAAACAGTCAATTAAACCTGGTTTCGATCAATATTTTAGAGAATAATTCATGTTAGGTCTAGGTTAGGTCTGGGATTTGCTCTCATCAGGCTCATACTTTCGCACACTTCAGATACTCGTTTGGCAGATCCTGTGTTATTTTCTGGTTTGGATCGCATAGTAATGTGGTACCACACTGAAACAGTCGATTAAGCCAGGTTTCGATCAATATTTTTGAGGATAACGCATGTTAGGTCTAGGTTAGGCCTGGGATTTTCACTCATCAGACTCATACTTTCGCATTCTTCACATACTTGTTGAACGGATCCTGGGCTGTTTCTGGTTTGGATCACGTAGTAATGTGGGACCACACTGAAACAGTCGATTAAACCTGGTTTCGATCAATATTTTAGAGGATAACGCATGTTAGGTCTGGGATAGGTCTGGGATTTGCCCTCATCAGACTCATACTTTCGCACACTTCACATACTCGTTGAACAGATCCTGGGTTATTTTCTGGTTTGGATCGCATGGTAATGTGGTACCACACTGAAACAGTCGATTAAACCAGGTTTCGATCAATATTTTTGAGGATAACGCATGTTAGGTCTAGGTTAGGCCTGGGATTTTCACTCATCAGACTCATACTTTCGCATTCTTCTCATACTTGTTGAACGGATCCTGGGTTTTTTCTGGTTTGGATCACGTAGTAATGTGGTACCACACTGAAACAGTCAATTAAACCTGGTTTTGATCAATATTTTAGAGAATAATTCATGTTAGGTCTAGGTTAGGTCTGGGATTTGCTCTCATCAGGCTCATTCTTTCGCATATTTCTCATACTTGATGGCTAGATCCTGGGCTTTTTCTGGATTGCATCACGTAGTAATGAAGTACAACACTGAAACAGTCAATTAAACCTGGATTCCATCAATATCTTAGAGGACAACGCAAGTTAGGTCTGGGATAGGTCTGGGATTTGCCCACATCAGGCTCATACTTTCGCGTTTTTCACATACTCGTTGAACAGCTCCTGGGTTATCTTCTGGTTTGGATCGCATAGTAATGTGGTACCACACTGAAACAATCAATTAAACCTGGTCTTGATAAATATTTTAGAGGATAACGCATGTTAGGTCTGGGATAGGTCTGGGACTTGCCCTCATCAGACACATACTTTCGCACACTTCACATACTTGTTGAACAGATACAGGGTTTTTTCTGGTTTGGTTCACGTAGTAATGTGGTACCACACTGAAACATTCAATTAATCCTGGTCTTGATAAATATTTTAGAGGATAACTCATGTTAGGTTTGGGTTAGGTCTTGGATTTGCCCTCATCAGGCTCATACTTTCGCATATTTCTCATACTTCATGGCTAGATTCTGGGCTGTTTCTGGATTGTATCACGTAGTAATGTGGTACCACGCTGAAACAGTCAATTAAACCTGGTTTCGATCAATATATTAGAGGATAACGCAAGTTAGGTCTGGCATAGGTCTGGGATTTGCCCTCATCAGGCTCATACTTTCGCGTTTTTCACATACTTGTTGAACTGATCCTGGGCTTTTTCTGGTTTGGATCACGTAGTAATGTGGTACCACACTGAAACAGCCAATTAAACCTGGTCTTGATAAATATTTTAGAGGATAACGCATGTTAGGTCTGGGATAGGTCTGGGATTTGCCCTCATCAGACTCATACTTTCGCACACTTCACATACTCGTTGAGCAGATCCTGGGTTATTTTCTGGTTTGGATAGCATAGTAATGTGGTACCACACTGAAACAGTCGATTAAACCAGGTTTCGATCAATATTTTTGAGGATAACGCATGTTAGGTCTAGGTTAGGCCTGGGATTTTCACTCATCAGACTCATACTTTCGCATTCTTCTCATACTTGTTGAACGGATCCTGGGTTTTTTCTGGTTTGGATCACGTAGTAATGTGGTACCACACTGAAACAGTCAATTAAACCTGGTTTAGATCAATATTTTAGAGAATAATTCATGTTAGGTCTAGGTTAGGTCTGGGATTTGCTCTCATCAGGCTCATTCTTTCGCATATTTCTCATACTTGATGGCTAGATCCTGGCCTTTTTCTGGATTGCATCACGTAGTAATGAAGTACAACACTGAAACAGTCAATTAAACCTGGATTCCATCAATATCTTAGAGGACAACGCAAGTTAGGTCTGGGATAGGTCTGGGATTTGCCCACATCAGGCTCATACTTTCGCGTTTTTCACATACTCGTTGAACAGCTCCTGGGTTATCTTCTGGTTTGGATCGCATAGTAATGTGGTACCACACTGAAACAGTCGATTAAACCAGGTTTCGATCAATAATTTTGAGGATAACGCATGCTAGGTCTAGGTTAGGCCTGGGGTTTTCACTCATCAGACTCATACCTTCGCATTCTTCTCATACTTGTTGAACGGATCCTGGGTTTTTTCTGGATTGGGTCACGTAGTAGTGCGGTACCACACTGAAACAGTCAATTAAACCTGGTTTCGATCAATATTTTTGAGGATAACGCAAGTTAGGTCTGGGATAGTTCTGGGATTTTCCCTTATCAGGCTCATACTTTCGCGTTTTTCACATACTTGTTGAACAGATCCTGGGTTTTTTCTGGATTGGGTCACGTAGTAGTGTGGTACCACACTGAAACAGTCGATTAAACCTGGTTTCGATCAATATTTTTGAGGATAACGCATGTTAGGTCTAGGTTAGGCCGGGGATTTTCACTCATCAGACTCATACTTTCGCATTCTTCACACACTTGTTGAACGGATCCTGGGTTTTTTCTGGTTTGGATCACGCAGTAATGTGGGGCCACACTGAAACGGTCAACTAAACCTGGTTTCGATCAATATATTAGAGAATAATTCATGTTAGGTCTAGGGTAGGTCTGGGATTTGCTCTCATCAGGCTCATTCTTTCGCATATTTCTCATACTTGATGGCTAGATCCTGGGCTTTTTCTGGATTGCATCACGTAGTAATGAAGTACAACACTGAAACAGTCAATTAAACCTGGTTTCCATCAATATCTTAGAGGACAACGCAAGTTAGGTCTGGGATAGGTCTGGGATTTGCCCACATCAGGCTCATACCTTCGCGTTTTTCACATACTTGTTGAACAGATCCTGGGTTTTTTCTGGTTTGGATCACGTAGTAGTGTGGTACCACACTGAAACAGTCCATTAAACCTGGTTTGGATCAACATTTTAGAGGATAACGCATGTTAGGTCTAGGTTAGGTCAGGGATTTTCACTCATCAGACTCATACTTTCGCATTCTTCACATACTTGTTGAACGGATCCTGGGTTTTTTCTGGTTTGGATCACGTAATAATGTGGGACCACACTGAAACAATCAATTAAACCTGGTCTTGATAAATATTTTAGAGGATAACGCATGTTAGGTCTGGGATAGGTCTGGGATTTGCCCTCATCAGACTCATACTTTCGCACACTTCACATACTTGTTGAACAGATACAGGGTTTTTTCTGGTTTGGTTCACGTAGTAATGTGGTACCACACTGAAACATTCAATTAAACCTGGCCTTGATAAATATTTTAGAGGACAACTCATGTTAGGTTTGGGTTAGGTCTTGGATTTGCCATCATCAGGCTCATACTTTCGCATATTTCTCATACTTCATGGCTAGATTCTGGGCTGTTTCTGGATTGTATCACGTAGTAATGTGGTACCACGCTGAAACAGTCAATTAAACCTGGTTTCGATCAATATTTTAGAGGATAACGCAAGTTAGGTCTGGCATAGGTCTGGGATTCGCCCTCATCAGGCTCAGACTTTCGCGTTTTTCACATACTTGTTGTACTGATCCTCGGCTTTTTCTGGTTTGGATCACTTAGTAATGTGGTACCACACTGAAACAGTCAATTAAACCTGGTTTCGATCAATATTTTAGAGAATAATTCATGTTAGGTCTAGGTTAGGTCTGGGATTTGCTCTCATCAGGCTCATACTTTCGCACACTTCAGATACTCGTTTGGCAGATCCTGTGTTATTTTCTGGTTTGGATCGCATAGTAATGTGGTACCACACTGAAACAGTCGATTAAGCCAGGTTTCGATCAATATTTTTGAGGATAACGCATGTTAGGTCTAGGTTAGGCCTGGGATTTTCACTCATCAGACTCATACTTTCGCATTCTTCACATACTTGTTGAACAGATCCTGGGCTGTTTCTGGTTTGGATCACGTAGTAATGTGGGACCACACTGAAACAGTCGATTAAACCTGGTTTCGATCAATATTTTAGAGGATAACGCATGTTAGGTCTGGGATAGGTCTGGGATTTGCTCTCATCAGGCTCATACTTTCGCACACTTCAGATACTCGTTTGGCAGATCCTGTGTTATTTTCTGGTTTGGATCGCATAGTAATGTGGTACCACACTGAAACAGTCGATTAAACCTGGTTTCGATCAATATTTTAGAGGATAACGCATGTTAGGTCTGGGATAGGTCTGGGATTTGCCCTCATCAGACTCATACTTTCGCACACTTCACATACTCGTTGAACAGATCCTGGGTTATTTTCTGGTTTGGATCGCATGGTAATGTGGTACCACACTGAAACAGTCGATTAAACCAGGTTTCGATCAATATTTTTGAGGATAACGCATGTTAGGTCTAGGTTAGGCCTGGGATTTTCACTCATCAGACTCATACTTTCGCATTCTTCTCATACTTGTTGAACGGATCCTGGGTTTTTTCTGGTTTGGATCACGTAGTAATGTGGTACCACACTGAAACAGTCAATTAAACCTGGTTTTGATCAATATTTTAGAGAATAATTCATGTTAGGTCTAGGTTAGGTCTGGGATTTGCTCTCATCAGGCTCATTCTTTCGCATATTTCTCATACTTGATGGCTAGATCCTGGCCTTTTTCTGGATTGCATCACGTAGTAATGAAGTACAACACTGAAACAGTCAATTAAACCTGGATTCCATCAATATCTTAGAGGACAACGCAAGTTAGGTCTGGGATAGGTCTGGGATTTGCCCACATCAGGCTCATACTTTCGCGTTTTTCACATACTCGTTGAACAGCTCCTGGGTTATCTTCTGGTTTGGATCGCATAGTAATGTGGTACCACACTGAAACTGTCGATTAAACCAGGTTTCGATCAATATTTTTGAGGATAACGCATGTTAGGTCTAGGTTAGGCCTGGGATTTTCACTCATCAGACTCATACTTTCGCATTCTTCTCATACTTGTTGAACGGATCCTGGGTTTTTTCTGGATTGGGTCATGTAGTAGTGCGGTACCACACTGAAACAGTCGATTAAACCTGGTTTCGATCAATATTTTTGAGGATAACGCAAGTTAGGTCTGGGATAGGTCTGGGATTTTCCCTCATCAGGCTCATACTTTCGCGTTTTTCACATACTTGTTGAACAGATCCTGGGTTTTTTCTGGATTGGGTCACGTAGTAGTGTGGTACCACACTGAAACAGTCGATTAAACCTGGTTTCGATCAATATTTTTGAGGATAACGCATGTTAGGTCTAGGTTAGGCCTGGGATTTTCACTCATCAGACTCATACTTTCGCATTCTTCTCATACTTGTTGAACGGATCCTGGGTTTTTTCTGGTTTGGATCACGTAGTAATGTGGGACCACACTGAAACAGTCAATTAAACCTGGTTTTGATCAATATTTTAGAGAATAATTCATGTTAGGTCTAGGTTAGGTCTGGGATTTGCTCTCATCAGGCTCATTCTTTCGCATATTTCTCATACTTGATGGCTAGATCCTGGCCATTTTCTGGATTGCATCACGTAGTAATGAAGTACAACACTGAAACAGTCAATTAAACCTGGATTCCATCAATATCTTAGAGGACAACGCATGTTAGGTCTAGGTTAGGCCTGGGATTTGCCCTCATCAGGGTCATACTTTCGCAGTTTTAACATACACGTTGACCTGATCGAGGGTTTTTTCCGCTTTGGATCACGTAGTAAAGTGGTACCACACTGAAGCAGTCCATTAAACCCGGTTTGGATCAATATTTTAGAGGATAACGCATGTTAGGTTTGGGTTAGGTCTAGGATTTGCCCTCGTCAGGCTCATACTTTCGCATATTTCTCATACTTCATGGGTAGATCCTGGGCTTTTTCTGGATTGCATCACGTAGTAATGAAGTACAACACTGAAACAGTCAATTAAACCTGGTTTCCATCAATATTTTAGAGGACAACGCATGTTATGTCTAGGTTAGGCCTGGGATTTGCTCTCATCAGACTCATGCTTTCGCATTTTTCACATACTTGTTGATCAGATCCTGGGTTTTTTCTGGTTTGGATCACATAGTAATGTGGTACCACACTGAAACAGTCGATTAAACCAGGTTTCGATCAATATTCTTGAGGATAACGCATGTTAGGTCTAGGTAAGGCCTGGGATTTTCACTCATCACACTCATTCTTTCGCATTCTTCACATACCTGTTGAACGGATCCTGGGCTTTTTCTGGATTGCATCACGTGGTAATGAAGTACAACACTGAAACAGACAATTAAACCTGGTTTCGATCAATATTTTTGAGGATAACGCATGTTATGTCTGGGATAGGTCTGGGATTTGCCCTCATCAGACTCATACTTTCGCATACTTCACATACTTGTTATACAGATCCTGGGTTTTTTTCTGGTTTGGATCACGTAGTAATGTGGTACCACACTGAAACAGTCGATTAAACCTGGTTTCGATCAATATTTTTGAGGATAACGCATGTTAGGTCTAGGTTAGGCCGAGGATTTTCACTCATCAGACTCATACTTTCGCATTCTTCACATACTTGTTGAACGGACCCTGGGTTTTTTCTGGTTTGGTCACGTAGTAATGTGGTACCACACTGAAACATTCAAGTAAACCAGGTCTTGATAAATATTTTAGATGATAACACATGTTAGGTCTGGGTTAGGTCTAGGATTTGCCCTCATCAGGCTCATACTTTCGCATATTTCTCATACTTCATGGCTAGATCCTGGGCTATTTCTGGATTGGATCACGTAGTAATGTGGTACCACACTGAAACAGTCCACTAAACCTGGTTTGGATCAATATTTTAGAGGATAATGCATGTTAGGGCTAGGTTAGCCCTGAGATTTTCACTCATCAGACTCATACTTTCGCATTCTTCAGATACTTGTTGAACGGATCCTGGGTTTTTTCTGGTATGGTTCACGTAGTAATGTGGTACCACACTGGAACAGTCGATTAAACCAGGTTTCGATCAATATTCTTGAGGATAACGCATGTTAGGTCTAGGTAAGGCCTGGGATTTTCACTCATCACACTCATTCTTTCGCATTCTTCACATACCTGTTGAACGGATCCTGGGCTTTTTCTGGATTGCATCACGTAGTAATGAAGTACAACACTGAAACAGACAATTAAACCTGGTTTCGATCAATATTTTAGAGGATAACGCAAGTTAGGTACTAGGTTAGGCCTGGGATTTGCCCTCATCAGGGTCATACTTTCGCAGTTCTAACATACATGTTGACCTGATCGAGGGTTTTTTCTGCTTTGGATAACGTAGTAAAGTGGTACCACACTGAAACATTCAAATAAACCTGGTTTGGATCAATATTTTAGAGAATAATTCATGCTAGGTCTAGGTTAGGCCTGGGATTTGCCCTCATCAGGGTCATACTTTCGCAGTTCTAACATACATGTTGACCTGATCGAGGGTTTTTTCTGCTTTGGATCACGTAGTAAAGTGGTACCACACTAAAACAGTCCACTAAACCTGGTTTGGATCAATATTTTAGAGGATAATGCATGTTAGGGCTAGGTTAGCCCTGGGATTTTCACTCATCAGACTCATTCTTTCGCATTCTTCACATACCTGTTGAACGGATCCTGGGTTTTTTCTGGTTTGGATCACGTAGTAACGTGGGACCACACTGAAGCAATCAATTAAACCTGGTCCTGATAAATATTTTAGAGGATAACGCATGTTAGGTCTGGGTTAGGTCTAGGATTTGCTCTCGTCAGGCTCATACTTTCGCATATTTCTCATACTTGATGGCTAGATCCTGGGCTTTTTCTGGATTGGATCACGTAGTAATGAAGTACAACACTGAAACAGTCAATTAAACCTGGTTTCCATAAATATCTTAGAGGACAACGCAAGTTAGGTCTGGGATAGGTCTGGGATTTGCCCACATCAGGGTCTTACTTTCGCATTTTTCACATACTTGTTGAACAGATCCTGGGTTTTTTCTGGTTTGGATCGCGCAGTAATGTGGTACCACACTGAAACAGCCCACTAAACCTGGTTTCGATCAATATTCTAGAGGATAACGAAAGTTATGTCTAGGTTAGGCCTGGGATTTGCTCTCATCAGACTCATGCTTTCGCATTTTTCACATACTTGTTGAACAGATCCTGGGTTTTTTCTGGTATGGATCACGCAGTAATGTGGTACCATCCTGAAACATTCAGTTAAACCTGGTCTTGATAAATATTTTTGAGGATAACGCATGTTAGGTCTGGGTAAGGTCTAGGATTTGCCCTCATCAGGCTCATACTTTCGCACATTTCTTATACTTCATGGATAGATCCTGGGCTATTTTCTGGTTCGGATCACATAGTAATGTGGTACCACACTGAAACAGTCGATTAAACCAGGTTTCGATCAATATTCTTGAGGATAACGCATGTTAGGTCTAGGTAAGGCCTGGGATTTTCACTCATCAGACTCATTCTTTCGCATTCTTCACATACCTGTCGGACGGATCCTGGGTTTTTTCTGGTTTGGATCACGTAGTAATGTGGGACCACACTGAAGCAATCAATTAAACCTGGTCTTGGTAAATATTTTAGAGGATAACGCATGTTAGGTCTGGGTTAGGTCTAGGATTTGCTCTCGTCAGGCTCATACTTTCGCATATTTCTCATACTTGATGGCTAGATTCTGGGCTTTTCCAGGATTGCATCACGTAGTAATGAAGTACAACACTGAAACGGTCAATTAAACCTGGTTTCCATCAATATCTTAGAGGACAACGCAAGTTAGGTCTGGGATAGGTCTGGGATTTGCCCTCATCAGACACATACGTTCGCGTTTTTCACATACTTGTTGAACGGATCCTGGGTTTTTTCTGGTTTAGGTCACGTAGTAATGTGGTACCACACTGAAACAGTCGATTAAACCAGGTCTTGATGAATATTTTAGAGGACAACGCATGTTAGGTCTGGGTTAGGTCTAGGATTTGCCCTCATCAGGCTCATACTTTCGCAGTTCTAACATACATGTTGACCTGATCGAGGGTTTTTTCTGCTTTGGATAACGTAGTAAAGTGGTACCACACTGAAACATTCAAATAAACCTGGTTTGGATCAATATTTTAGAGAATAATTCATGCTAGGTCTAGGTTAGGCCTGGGATTTGCCCTCATCAGGGTCATACTTTCGCAGTTCTAACATACATGTTGACCTGATCGAGGGTTTTTTCTGCTTTGGATCACGTAGTAAAGTGGTACCACACTAAAACAGTCCACTAAACCTGGTTTGGATCAATATTTTAGAGGATAATGCATGTTAGGGCTAGGTTAGCCCTGGGATTTTCACTCATCAGACTCATTCTTTCGCATTCTTCACATACCTGTTGAACGGATCCTGGGTTTTTTCTGGTTTGGATCACGTAGTAACGTGGGACCACACTGAAGCAATCAATTAAACCTGGTCCTGATAAATATTTTAGAGGATAACGCATGTTAGGTCTGGGTTAGGTCTAGGATTTGCTCTCGTCAGGCTCATACTTTCGCATATTTCTCATACTTGATGGCTAGATCCTGGGCTTTTTCTGGATTGGATCACGTAGTAATGAAGTACAACACTGAAACAGTCAATTAAACCTGGTTTCCATAAATATCTTAGAGGATAACGCATGTCAGGTCTAGGTTAGGCCTGGGATTTTCACGCATCAGACTCATACTTCCGCATTCTTCACATACTTGTTGAACGGATCCTGGGTTTTTTCTGGTTTGGATCACGTAGTAATGTGGGACCACACTCAAACAGTCGATTAAACCAGGTTTCGATCAATATTTTAGAGGATAACGCAAGTTTGGTCTGGGATAGGTCTGGGATTTGCCCTCATCAGGCGCATACTTTCGCGTTTTTCACATACTTGTTGAACAGATCCTGGGTTTTTTCTGGTTTGGGTCACGTAGTAATGTGGTACCACACTGAGACAGTCGATTAAACCAGGTTTCGATCAATATTTTTGAGGATAACGCATGTTAGGTCTAGGTTAGGCCTGGGATTTTCACGCATCAGACTCATACTTTCGCATTCTTCACATACTTGTTGAACGGATCCTGGGTTTTTTCTGGTTTGGATCACGTAGTAATGTGGGACCACACTGAAACAGTCGATTAAACCTGGTTTCGATCAATATTTTAGAGGATAACGCAAGTTTGGTCTGGGATAGGTCTGGGATTTGCCCTCATCAGGCTCATACTTTCGCGTTTTTCACATACTTGTTGAACAGATCCTGGGTTTTTTCTGGTTTGGGTCACCTAGTAATGTGGTACCACACTGAAACAGTCGAATAAACCAGGTTTCGATCAATATTTTTGAGGATAACGCATGTTAGGTCTAGGTTAGGCCTGGGATTTTCACGCATCAGACTCATACTTTCGCATTCTTCACATACTTGTTAACGGATCCTGTGTTTTTTCTGGTTTGGATCACGTAGTAATGTTGGACCACACTGAAACAGTCGATTAAACCTGGTCTTGATAAATATTTTAGAGGACAACGCATGTTAGGTCTGGGTTAGGTCTGGGATTTGACCTCATCAGGGTCATACTTTCGCATATTTCTCATACTTCATGGCTAGATCCTGGGCTTTTTCTGGATTGTATCACGTAGTAATGTGGTACCACGCTGAAACAGTCAATTAAACCTGATTTCGATCAATATTTTAGAGGATAACGCAAGTTACGTACTAGGTTAGGCCTGGGATTTGCCCTCATCAGGGTCATACTTTCGCAGTTTTAACATTCATGTTGACCTGATCGAGGGTTTTTTCTGCTTTGGATCACGTAATAAAGTGGTGCCGCAACTAAAACAGTCAATTAAACCTGGTTTCGATCATTATTTTAGAGGATAACGCAAGTTAGGTCTGGGATAGGTCTGGGATTAGCCCTCATCAGACTCATACTTTCGCACACTTCACATACTCGTTGACAAGATCCTGGGTTTTTTTCTGGTTTGGATCACGTAGTAATGTGGTACCACACTAAAACAGTCAATTAAACCTGGTTTCGATCAATATTTTAGAGGATAACGAAAGTTATGTCTAGTTTAGGCCTGGGATTTGCCCTCATCAGACTCATACTTTCGCATACTTCACATACTTGTTGAACAGATCCTGGGTTTTTTTCTGGTTTGAATCACGTAGTAATGTGGTACCACACTGAAACAGTCGATTAAACCTGGTTTCGATCAATATTTTTGAGGATAACGCATGTTAGGTCTTGGTTAGGCCGAGGATTTTCACTCATCAGACTCATACTTTCGCATTCTTCACATACTTGTTGAACGGATCCTGGGTTTTTACTGGTTTGGATCACGTAGTAATGTGGTACCACACTGAAACAGTCAATTAAACCTGGTTTTGATCAATATTTTAGAGAATAATTCATGTTAGGTCTAGGTTAGGTCTGGGATTTGCTCTCATCAGGCTCATTCTTTCGCATATTTCTCATACTTGATGGCTAGATCCTGGCCTTTTTCTGGATTGCATCACGTAGTAATGAAGTACAACACTGAAACAGTCAATTAAACCTGGATTCCATCAATATCTTAGAGGACAACGCATGTTAGGTCTAGGTTAGGCCTGGGATTTGCCCTCATCAGGGTCATACTTTCGCAGTTTTAACATACACGTTGACCTGATCGAGGGTTTTTTCCGCTTTGGATCACGTAGTAAAGTGGTACCACACTGAAGCAGTCCATTAAACCCGGTTTGGATCAATATTTTAGAGGATAACGCATGTTAGGTTTGGGTTAGGTCTAGGATTTGCCCTCATCAGGCTCATACTTTCGCATATTTCTCATACTTCATGGGTAGATCCTGGGCTATTTTCTGGTTTGGATCACATAGTAATGTGGTACCACACTGAAACAGTCGATTAAACCAGGTTTCGATCAATATTCTTGAGGATAACGCATGTTAGGTCTAGGTAAGGCCTGGGATTTTCACTCATCACACTCATTCTTTCGCATTCTTCACATACCTGTTGAACGGATCCTGGGCTTTTTCTGGATTGCATCACGTGGAAATGAAGTACAACACTGAAACAGACAATTAAACCTGGTTTCGATCAATATTTTTGAGGATAACGCATGTTATGTCTGGGATAGGTCTGGGATTTGCCCTCATCAGACTCATACTTTCACATACTTCACATACTTGTTGAACAGATCCTGGGTTTTTTTCTGGTTTGGATCACGTAGTAATGTGGTACCACACTGAAACAGTCGATTAAACCTGGTTTCGATCAATATTTTTGAGGATAACGCATGTTAGGTCTAGGTTAGGCCGAGGATTTTCACTCATCAGACTCATACTTTCGCATTCTTCACATACTTGTTGAACGGACCCTGGGTTTTTTCTGGTTTGGATCACGTAGTAATGTGGTACCACACTGAAACATTCAAGTAAACCAGGTCTTGAAAAATATTTTAGATGATAACACATGTTAGGTCTGGGTTAGGTCTAGGATTTGCCCTCATCAGGCTCATACTTTCGCATATTTCTCATACTTCATGGCTAGATCCTGGGCTATTTCTGGATTGGATCACGTAGTAATGTGGTACCACACTGAAACAGTCCACTAAACCTGGTTTGGATCAATATTTTAGAGGATAATGCATGTTAGGGCTAGGTTAGCCCTGAGATTTTCACTCATCAGACTCATACTTTCGCATTCTTCAGATACTTGTTGAACGGATCCTGGGATTTTTCTGGTATGGTTCACGTAGTAATGTGGTACCACACTGGAACAGTCGATTAAACCAGGTTTCGATCAATATTCTTGAGGATAACGCATGTTAGGTCTAGGTAAGGCCTGGGATTTTCACTCATCACACTCATTCTTTCGCATTCTTCACATACCTGTTGAACGGATCCTGGGCTTTTTCTGGATTGCATCACGTAGTAATGAAGTACAACACTGAAACAGACAATTAAACCTGGTTTCGATCAATATTTTAGAGGATAACGCAAGTTAGGTACTAGGTTAGGCCTGGGATTTGCCCTCATCAGGGTCATACTTTCGCAGTTCTAACATACATGTTGACCTGATCGAGGGTTTTTTCTGCTTTGGATCACGTAGTAAAGTGGTACCACACTGAAACATTCAAATAAACCTGGTTTGGATCAATATTTTAGAGAATAATTCATGCTAGGTCTAGGTTAGGCCTGGGATTTGCCCTCATCAGGGTCATACTTTCGCAGTTCTAACATACATGTTGATCTGATCGAGGGTTTTTTCTGCTTTGGATCACGTAGTAAAGTGGTACCACACTAAAACAGTCCACTAAACCTGGTTTGGATCAATATTTTAGAGGATAATGCATGTTAGGGCTAGGTTAGCCCTGGGATTTTCACTCATCAGACTCATTCTTTCGCATTCTTCACATACCTGTTGAACGGATCCTGGGTTTTTTCTGGTTTGGATCACGTAGTAACGTGGGACCACACTGAAGCAATCAATTAAACCTGGTCCTGATAAATATTTTAGAGGATAACGCATGTTAGGTCTGGGTTAGGTCTAGGATTTGCTCTCGTCAGGCTCATACTTTCGCATATTTCTCATACTTGATGGCTAGATTCTGGGCTTTTTCAGGATTGCATCACGTAGTAATGAAGTACAACACTGAAACGGTCAATTAAACCTGGTTTCCATCAATATCTTAGAGGACAACGCAAGTTAGGTCTGGGTTAGGTCTGGGATTTGCCCTCATCAGACTCATACGTTCGCGTTTTTCACATACTTGTTGAACGGATCCTGGGTTTTTTCTGGTTTAGGTCACGTAGTAATGTGGTACCACACTGAAACAGTCGATTAAACCAGGTCTTGATGAATATTTTAGAGGACAACGCATGTTAGGTCTGGGTTAGGTCTAGGATTTGCCCTCATCAGGCTCATACTTTCGCATATTTCTCATACTTCATGGCTAGAACCTGGGCTTTTTCTGGACTGTATCACGTAGTAATGTGGTACCACGCTGAAACAGTCAATTAAACCTGGTTTCGATCAATATTTTTGAGGATAACGCATGTTAGGTCTAGGTTAGGCCTGGGATTTTCACGCATCAGACTCATACCTTCGCATTCTTCACATACTTGTTGAACGGATTCTGGGTTTTTTCTGGTTTCGATCACGTAGTAATGTGGGACCACACTGAAACAGTCGATTAAACCTGGTCTTGATAAATATTTTAGAGGACAACGCATGTTAGGTCTGTGTTAGGTCTGGGATTTGACCTCATCAGGGTCATACTTTCGCATATTTCTCATACTTCATGGCTAGATCCTGGGCTTTTTCTGGATTGTATCACGTAGTAATGTGGTACCACGCTGAAACAGTCAATTAAACCTGATTTCGATCAATATTTTAGAGGATAACGCAAGTTACATACTAGGTTAGGCCTGGGATTTGCCCTCATCAGGGTCATACTTTCGCAGTTTTAACATTCATGTTGACCTGATCGAGGGTTTTTTCTGCTTTGGATCACGTAATAAAGTGGTGCCGCAACTAAAACTGTCAATTAAACCTGGTTTCGATCATTATTTTAGAGGATAACGCAAGTTAGGTCTGGGATAGGTCTGGGATTAGCCCTCATCAGACTCATACTTTCGCACACTTCACATACTCGTTGACAAGATCCGGGGTTTTTTTCTGGTTTGGATCACGTAGTAATGTGGTACCACACTGAAACAGTCGATTAAACCTGGTTTCGATTAATATTTTTGAGGATAACGCATGTTAGGTCTCGGATAGGTCTGGGATTTGCCGTCATCAGGCTCATGCTTTCGCAGTTTTAACATGCATGTTGACCTGATCGAGGGTTTTTTCTGCTTTGGATCACGTAGTAAAGTGGTACCACACTAAAACAGTCAATTAAACCTGGTTTCGATCAATATTTTAGAGGATAACGAAAGTTATGTCTAGTTTAGGCCTGGGATTTGCCCTCATCAGACTCATACTTTCGCATACTTCACATACTTGTTGAACAGATCCTGGGTTTTTTTCTGGTTTGGATCACGTAGTAATGTGGTACCACACTGAAACAGTCGATTAAACCTGGTTTCGATCAATATTTTTGAGGATAACGCATGTTAGGTCTAGGTTAGGCCGAGGATTTTCACTCATCAGACTCATACTTTCGCATTCTTCACATACTTGTTGAACGGATCCTGGGTTTTTACTGGTTTGGATCACGTAGTAATGTGGTACCACACTGAAACAGTCAATTAAACCAGGTTTCGATCAATATTTTAGAGAATAATTCATGTTAGGTCTAGGTCAGGTCTGGGATTTGCTCTCATCAGGCTCATTCTTTCGCATATTTCTCATACTTGATGTCTAGATCCTGGGCTTTTTCTGGATTGCATCACGTAGTAATGAAGTACAACACTGAAACAGTCAATTAAACCTGGTTTCCATCAATATTTTACAGGACAACGCATGTTAGGTCTAGGTTAGGCCTGGGATTTGCCCTCATCAGGGTCATACTTTCGCAGTTTTAACATACATGTTGACCTGATCGAGGGTTTTTTCCGCTTTGGATCACGTAGTGAAGTGGTACCACACTGAAGCAGTCCATTAAACCCGGTTTGGATCAATATTTTAGAGGATAACGCATGTTAGGTTTGGGTTAGGTCTAGGATTTGCCCTCATCAGGCTCATACTTTCGCATATTTCTCATACTTCATGGCTAGATCCTGGGCTTTTTCTGGATTGCATCACGTAGTAATGAAGTACAACACTGAAACAGTCAATTAAACCTGGTTTCCATCAATATTTTAGAGGACAACGCATGTTTGGTCTAGGTTAGGCCTGGGATTTGCCCTCATCAGGGTCATACTTTCGCAGTTTTAACATACATGTTGACCTGATCGAGGGTTTTTTCCGCTTTGGATCACGTAGTAAAGTGGTACCACACTGAAGCAGTCCATTAAACCCGGTTTGGATCAATATTTTAGAGGATGACGCATGTTAGGTTTGGGTTAGGTCTAGGATTTGCCCTCCTCAGGCTCACAGTTTCGCGTTTTTCGCATATTTGTTGAACAGATCCTGGGTTTTCTCTTGTTTGGATCACGAAGTAGTGAGGTACCACACTGAAACAGTCCATTAAACCTGGTTTCGCTCAATATCTTAGAAGATAACGCATGTTAGGTCTAGGTTAGGCCTGGGATTTGCCCTCATCAGGGTCATACTTTCGCAGTTTTAACATGCATGTTGACCTGATCGAGGGTTTTTTCTGCTTTTGATCACGTAGTAAAGAGGTACCACACTAAAACAGTCAATTAAACCTGGTTTCGATCAATATTTTAGAGTATAACGCAAGTTAGGCCTGGGTTAGGTCTAGGATTTGCCTTCATCAGGCTCATTCTTTCGCATATTTCTCATACTTGATGGCTAGATCCTGGGCTTTTCTGGTGTGGATCACGTAGTAATGTGGTACCACACTGATACAATCAATTAAACCTGGTCTTGATAAATATTTTAGAGGATAACGCATGTTAGGTCTGGGTTAGGTCTAGGATTTGCCCTCATCAGGCTCATACTTTCGCATATTTCTCATACTTCATGGCTGGATCCTGGACTATTACTGGTTTGGATCACGTAGTAATGTGGTACCACACTGAAACAGTCAATTAAACCTGGTTTCGATCAATATTTTAGAGAATAATTCATGTTAGGTCTGGGTTAGGTCTGGGATTTGCTCTCATCAGGCTCATTCTTTCGCATATTCCTCATACTTGATGGCTAGATCCTGGGCTTTTTCTGGATTGCATCACGTAGTAATGAAGTACAACACTGAAACAGTCAATTAAACCTGGTTTCGATAAATATGTTAGAGAACAATTCATGTTAGGTCTAGGTTAGGCCTGGGATTTGCCCTCATCAGGGTCATACTTTCGCAGTTCTAACATGCATGTTGACCTGATCGAGGGTTTTTTCTGCTTTGGATCACGTAGTAAAGTGGTACCACACTGAAACAGTCCACTAAACCTGGTTTGGATCAATATTTTAGAGGATAATGCATGTTAGGTCTAGGTTAGCCCTGAGATTTTCACTCATCAGACACATTCTTTCGCATTCTTCACATACCTGTTGAACGGATCCTGGGTTTTTTCTGGTTTGGATCACGTAGTAATGTGGGACCACACTGAAGCAATCAATTAAACCTGGTCTTGATAAATATTTTTGAGGATAACGCATGTTAGGTCTGGGTTAGGTCTAGGATTTGCCCTCATCACGCTCATACTTTCGCATATTTCTCATACTTCATGGCTAGATCCTGGGCTATTTCTGGATTGGATCTCGTAGTAATGTGGTACCACACTGAAACAGCCCACTAAACCTGGTTCCGATCAATATTTTAGAGGATAACGAAAGTTATGTCTAGGTTAGGCCTGGGATTTGCTCTCATCAGACTCATGCTTTCGCATTTTTAACATACTTGTGGAACAGATCCTGGGTTTTTTCTGGTATGGATCACGTAGTAATGTGGTACCACACTGAAACATTCAGTTAAACCTGGTCTTGATAAATATTTTTGAGGATAACGCATGTTAGGTCTGGGTTAGGTCTAGGATTTGCCCTCATCAGGCTCATACTTTCGCATATTTCTTATACTTCATGGATAGATCCTGGGCTATTTTCTGGTTTGGATCACATAGTATTGTGGTACCACACTGAAACAGTCGATTAAACCAGGTTTCGATCAATATTCTTGAGGATAACGCGTGTTAGGTCTAGGTAAGGCCTGGGATTTTCACTCATCAGACTCATTCTTTCGCATTCTTCACATACCTGTTGAACGGATCCTGGGTTTTTTCTGGATGGATCACGTAGTAATGTGGTACCACACTGAAGCAATCAATTAAACCTGGTCTTGATAAATATTTTAGAGGATAACGCATGTTAGGTCTGGGTTAGGTCCTGGATTTGCTCTCGTCAGGCTCATACTTTCGCATATTTCTCATACTTGATGGCTAGATCCTGGGCTTTTTCTGGATTGCATCACGTGGTAATGAAGTACAACACTGAAACAGTCAATTAAACCTGGTTTCCATCAATATCTTAGAGGACAACGCAAGTTAGGTCTGCGAAAGGTCTGGGATTTGCCCTCATCAGACTCATACGTTCGCGTTTTTCACATACTTGTTGAACGGATCCTGGGTTTTTTCTGGTTTGGATCACGTAGTAATGTGGTACCACACTGAAACATTCAAATAAACCAGGTCTTGATAAATATTTTAGATGATAACACATGTTAGGTCTGGGTTAGGTCTAGGATTTGCCCTCATCAGGCTCATACTTTCGCATATTTCTCATACTTCATGGCTAGATCCTGGGCTATTTCTGGATTGGATCACGTAGTAATGTGGTACCACACTGAAACAGTCCACTAAACCTGGTGTTACGAGCCAGGGCCGTGCAGCGCGCGTGGCCTGCGAGTGCGAGAAAGAATATGGAATATGGTATCAATTTGTTAGTTAGGTACACGGACGAACCCGATGCGAAATCGGGGAGCCGCTAGGATAGTTGATAACGAGGACGAACCTGATGCGAAATCAGGGAGCCTCTGGGATGGAGTCACGTACGGACGAACCTGGTGCGAAACCAGGGAGCCGTAGGAGGGTGAAACGTCGTGAACGAACCCGATGCGAAATCGGGGAGTCACTAGGATTGTTGATAACGACGCAGACGAACCCAATTCGAAATCGGGGAGCTGCTAGGAGGTTGGAAGAAACGCAGACGAACTCAATGCGAAATCGAGGAGCTGCTGGGAGGTTGGATAAATCACAGACGAACCTGATGCGAAATCAGGGAGCTGTAGGATGCGGACGAACCTGATGCGAAATCAAGGAGCCGCTAGGATGGTAATAGATTGCGTGGACGAACTCGATGCGTAATCGAGGAGCCACTAGGTTGTAAGAGGTTGTATTTGGATTTGGGGATGTGTTAATTGACCTCGTAACTGTGAATTATTAAATATAATATAACCCGAGCGGTAAGGTTATATTATTATGGGAACGTTTAACTAATAATAATCGCTTTATATAATTGTGGGTTAAAGAAGTTGGGTAACTCTGATTTGATAATAAAAGTAGATATATTCTTAAATCAACAAATAAAATACAATTGTTTCGTGTATCTTATGTCGCGATCAAAGAATGAGTATATTTACCTAAAATGACCTTGCACGGTGTTGACGCACTGGCGATGCGGGGGTATGTCAGTTGGAAATAAAGGCCGCAATAGAATTTATGCCGGTTCACGGATTCTATATGGTTTGATACTAAAGGGTACGGTAGCCCGATCTCGCAAGATACAACTGACTATCAAATCGTATACGCGTGACAAGAGACGTGACGTTGACTCTAACGTGACGGTACGATTATGATCCCCCGAGTAATGAAATCACAGGGTTTATATACCAAAAAATCTGTGTGGGGCGGATTCAAAAGTACGTTAGAAATCACCGTGTGCACTATTCTCCGAATTGTATTAATTAACGGGCTGCTCTATTCCCCGAATTGTATTAATTAACGGGCTGCTGCATCGCGACGGAAGTGACCCCCATTTCAAAGGTTAGATAAGTAGCAGGGCGATTTCATAATGCACGCAAGTGACAAGAAAAATTTGAGGAACGAAACGTTCGACATACGTAACATCTCCCCCCCCCAAGATGAAACATCGCGTTATGCGTGATGCTTTCATATTAGACGGAAAGCGCCCTGTTACTTATTTACAAAAGAAAATAATAAAAGTCGCGAAAAGTAGAATAATTGAAAGCTAAATGTGTCGGGGTGTGTAGTATCATGTTGTGGTGTGTACTCATCGATACTGCTGCGTTGTGTTCTGGGTTTAAACCTTGGGCACGACGTAGCCCACCTCCAACCAGTGCTCGGCCACGTTCACAGGTGGCTGCCCCTGTAGTCGGTCCAGGTGGAGATCGGCAACGACTCCGTCTTCCGCGTTACCGATCCGGGATATTCGGCCTCTTCGATTGCTCAATGCGAGGACTGCAATCCTCGTCCTTGCGTTGAGCGGGGTTATGTTTCTGGGTTGGACCGTCTATCGTAATAATCTTTTGAACGAATTTTCGCTTTATTTAAATTCTCTGAAGTAATGTTACGGATTTTAGTTATGTGTGAAATCAAGTCCTGTAAATAATCTCCATATGATTTTAATTTCTCTTTATCTGGGAAGGAACTGGGTTCTCGAGCTACTTTTCCAAAAATTAACTCGTATGGTGTGAAATTTGTTGCTTCGTGAACGGATGTGTTATATGAGAACATTGCAAAAGGAATTAATAAATCCCAATCTTCGTAATTATCCATGTAATGTTTGAGGTATTCAGTGAGCACGATGTGACTTCTTTCCAATGATCCATTAGTTTGTGGTCTGTATCCGGAAGTTGTTATTTGTTTGATTTTAAATATTTCTGCCAAATTCGTCATTAAATTTCCAATGAAACTAGTTCCTTTATCTGTTAATATTGCGCGAGGTGTACCGTAGATTGCGATAAAGTGTCGTGCGAAGGCATCTGCAATGGTCGCGGCTCGGATATTAGGTATTGCAACTGCCACGCAGTATTTCGTCAGATTGTCCTGTATGGTAAGAATATGTCTATTTCCATTAGGCGTGATTGGAAGAGGTCCCACGGTGTCCAGTGATATTTTGTCAAATGCATCCAGCGGTGTGTCGGTGATCAACATGGGTTGGCGAGTCTTTGCTCGAACTAATTTTTGTTCTTGGCAACTTTGGCATGTCCTGATGTACTCTTGAATTTCGTTGCGCATTTTTGGCCAATGGAATTTTGATCGAATGCGTTTGTACGTTTTTGTTATCCCTTTATGCCCTCCAATTAAACTATCATGGGCTTCGCGAATTATGTCCAATCTATCCGATTCAGACGGTGTGGTGATAGCGCAGCTGCATAGAGTAATTTGTTGATCTGTTTCGGTAAAAACTTCTTCCAATATTTTGTAAAATTTGTTAGCTGGTAATTTGTGTAAATCTCCTGTTACAGAGATTCGAAAGGAATTTATTTGATTTTGGTCCAGGGTATGTCTGAGAGTCTTTAACCCATGGGATACATCTTTTGCCGTAATATTGTCGTAAAAATTGTCAGAAATTACTATACTGAAGGTTTTAAACAATCCATTGTCTGAAGTCAATACGTGTCCCTTTTTCGGTTGCGCTGCCAAAAGATCCGGTTTATTAATTATTTCGGTGTCCAGTAATACTTTTCCTACGGTGGATATTAGGTTGCAATCTGCTGATATGAAGTGCGCGTAATGTCCGTTTTCCGCAGCGAGGGTGTTCGAAGAAACAGTTATTTTATAAGATTGTTTTGACGCAGTGTATCGGTGCTCGTTTGCGTCGGTTAAAACATCTGTGTCGGATGCGTATGGTAGGTAAGGGTCAGGCGTGTGGTCAAAGGCGTCAGGTAGCCGTTCTGCACTTGCTTCGGTTGCAACCCTTGCAGGTGGATGAATTATGGCTGGTTGTAAAATTTCGTCTGTAACATGCGGTGTTACCTGTGGAGTACTGAATACATTTTTACGAGGATTTTCCATAATTGTATTTTCATTATTGGTAATTTCAAGTGGTTCTTCAAAGGACATTAGGTCATCGGGTAAATTGTTATCTTCCTCCGGTAGTGTGTTCCTTGTGGAGTTTGCTGCTGGCAGTAAGTTGTTTATGATTTCCTGAGATTCGTCTGGCAATGTTACTTCGTGCGATAAGCTGGGTAGAGTTCGGTGTCTAGCTATTATATTATCGGCGAGTGTTGAATTTTTCCATAAGAGGGGCCTTGTTCTTCGTCCGAGCTACTACTAGCCTCCCGGTATTTGGGTCGGTTTTCCCTATCTCGACGTAACTGTTGTATACGGTGACCTATGAATTGCTTATCGGTAGTCGGTGGTACTTGAGCCCGGAAGTCGGGATCGTCCTTTGACTCCCGCGGAATGAGCGGTAGACAGACTGATGGAGGGTTGCGCGATAACGCGTCCGCGTTCATGTTCGTTTTTCCACACTTGTGGATAACCTGATACTCGTATTCCGAAAGTCGTAATTTCCATTTTATTAGCCTGGAGGTCGGGTCCTTAACTGAATGTAGCCAGACTAAGGGACGGTGATCTGTGACAAGGGTGAATTTTGTTCCATAAATATAGGGTCGGAAATACTTTACTGCGTAAACCATTGCGAGACATTCCTTCTCTGTTGCCGAATAATTCTTTTCAGGTTTATTAAGGCTTCGAGATGCATATGCTATCGGTAAATCCTTTCCTATTTCCCCCTGGCTAAGTACAGCTCCTATGGCGTATTCGGATGCGTCTGTAGTCACGATGAAGGGTTTGGTGAAATCCGGATACTGCAATATAGGTTGTTGACAAAGTTCTTTACGTAATTGATTAAAACTTTGATCTTGTTCTTCTGTCCATTTAAATTTAATGCCCTTTCCTAGTAAATTGATCAATGGTTTTGACTTCACGGTGAAATCTGGTATAAATCTTCTGTAATATCCTGCTAAGCCCAAAAATTGTTGAATATTCTTCTGCGTTTTCGGTGTGGGAAAGTCTTGCACAGCTTTTAATTTTCTTGGATCCGGTCTTACCCCCTTTTCGGAAATTATATGTCCTAAATATGCAACTTCTTTGCGTAGAAATTCGCATTTGTCAGTTTGAAGGGTTAAGCCCTGTTCCCGAAGGCGGTTCAATAATTTTTTAACTTTGATATTATGTTCTTGCAATGATGAAGCGTAAACGACAATGTCGTCCAGGTAAACGAAGAGGTCTGTTCCTTGTAATCCGGTGAGAACTTGATCCATGAGGCGTTGAAATGTAGGTGGAGCGTTCTTTAAGCCAAAAGGCATTCTTGAAAATTCGTAATGTCCATGCGGTGTGGTGAATGCTGTTTTTTGCTTATCCCTTGGATTCATTTCTATCTGGTGAAATCCACTGGCGAGATCAAAAACGGAAAAATATTTTGCTCCTCCTAATCGGTCCAAAATTTCTGTGATTTGTGGTAATGGATATTTGTCGGAGATTGTCTTTTCGTTTAATGCGCGAAAGTCTATTACCATGCGCCAACGTTTGTTTCCCTGTGAGTCAGCTTTCTTCGGTACGATCCATAAAGGTGAGTTGTAGGGTGATTTTGACGGAGTAATTATGCCTTGTGATAATAATGCGCTAACCTGTTTTTGTATTTCGTCCTGATGCACAGGCGGATATCGATATTGTCTTGTGTTTACTGGTATTTCGTCTATGGTGTGAATCGAATGATTAAAATCGGCTGCTTTTCCTAATTTGTCTCCAAGCAGAAAAAATCGGTCTGGAAATTCTTTTATTAAATCAGTGACAGATGCTCGTTCTTCCCTGTTTAAATGATTGGTATTTAGTGTATTTACGAGTTTTTCTATCCTATCTTCGGTGGTCCTGAATTTTGTTGGCTGTTCTGCATATGAGCAAAGGTCTTCGTCCGATGTGCTTAGAAAATCGTACGGTTCTATTATCTGTGGTTCTATCTCTACGTCGAGGTCTTCGCTGCTGGTGTTCGTTGCTAAGACGTGACATTTTCCGTTGTTATTTGTTACAGCTGCTTCCCCTACGTACAGTTGATCGTGAGTTTTAATACGTGGTAAATATCCTTCCTTTACTGTCGGGTTTGCTATTTTTACCGCGATTTGTTGTATCGTACGAGCTTCGAGCCTGTGTTTAGTCGGAGTTTGCGAGTTTAAAGATGAAAACAAATCATTGCGGTTTGAAAAACGTAATGGTCTAATAGGTTTGTCCCTTAATACCATGGTCCCATGATAATAAGAAATTTCGGCACCCTCTTGCATTAAAAATGGGCTTCCGATGAGTCCATCAGCGTCTATTGCAAGAGTTCTTACTATATAGAAAAATGCGGGTGTATCGTGAATATGGAGAATTGTGGTTCCTAACGTGTAAATTGGAGTTGTGGTTAATCCTGTTATTTCTATTTCTTCGCGAGAATTTATTATTGCTTTTGTTCCTAAAACATCGAGACGTACTAAGTTGATGGCTGCACCGCAATCGATTAAAAATGTTCCCTTTCCTAATTCCAGTTCTGGGACTTTGGTTTCGAGACGTGGGGCAGGTGTTTCTTTGATAAGGAGTCGTTTTCGAAGTGTACTGTTCTTTGACGACGGGTTTCGTTGCCGCTCATCGTGTCGCCGGTACGGTGAGCGCGATTGAAGTTTAAAGACCCGTTCGATTCGGCTGACGAGTCCCGCGAGTCGCGTCGGTTTTTTGGATTACGCGGATTTTTCCTACAGGATTTCCCGTCGTGTCCCGTAGTTTCACAATACCAACAATATAATTTCGGTTCGCGATATCTTTCGGAATTTTTTAATATGGAATAATGATTTCCTTCATCCTTAGGAAAATCGTAAGAACGCCTCGAAGGGGAAATCAAGGGGCTCCTTTGTCGCACGGGCCATGCCGACGCATGTGGTTGTTCCTCTCGATCCTCTTGACCTTCGTATGTTCTAGCATGCCGCCCTCGGTCATAACGACTCGGCGAGCCAGGGTACGACACTTGATTGTCGCGGTGGCGATAATCTTCGGTTCCACGATCCTTTCGTGACCACCGTGCAGGTGATTCGTTCCGGGGCATTTGTCTTCGATTCCTTAGTTTCCTGTCTATATGCAGCACGGCGTCGTAAGCATCTTCAAGAGTCCGTATGTCTCTAAATTGAGCCGACACCTTCCAAGAAATACGATCCGGTAAGCCGTCGATGAAATTTTCCAAAACATCTCGTTCCATCTCCTTGATGAAATCTTCGGCGTTGTCCCGGTATCTTTCTCGAATGGCTCCGCGCGCGCAATAAACCAGGTGACTAGTCCTGTCGACGTACTGTCGCAAACTTTCACCCTCGCGAATACGTAAACTCGCGATGTCTACTTGGAAATACGACAAACTTTTTCCCGGCGCGAATCTCTTTTTTAAATGTTTAATCAATTCGCTAACACTCACGAATTTATGCTCTAAGGTGCACCTTCGTGCGGGACCTATGAGTTTAGTCAGAACAATCGCCAGATAATCGGCTTCCGAACCCTCAGGTATCAATGTTAACCCATCCTCCACACTTTGTGCAAAACGGGCTATTTCTTGTTTGGATCACGTAGTAATGTGGTACCACACTGAAACAGTCAATTAAACCTGGTTTCGATCAATATTTTAGAGAATAATTCATGTTAGGTCTAGGTTAGGTCTGGGATTTGCTCTCATCAGGCTCATACTTTCGCATATTTCTCATACTTCATGGCTAGATCCTGGGCTATTTCTGGTTTGGATCACGTAGTAATGTGGTACCACACAGAAACAGTCAATTAAACCTGGTTTGGATCAATATTTTAGAGGATAACGCAAGTTAGGTCTGGGATAGGTCTGGGATTTGCCCTCATCAGGCTCATACTTTCGCGTTTTTCACATACTTGTTGAACAGATCCTGGGTTTTTTCTGCTTTGGGTCACGTAGTAATATGGTACCACACTGAAACAGTCGATTAAACCAGGTTTCGATCAATATTTTTGAGGATAATGCATGTTAGGTCTAGGTTAGGCGTGGGATTTTCACTCATCAGACTCATACTTTCGCATTCTTCACATACTTGTTGAACGGATCCTGGGTTTTTTCTGGTTTGGATCACGTAGTAATGTGGGACCACACTGAAACAATCAATTAAACCTGGTCATGATAAATATTTTAGAGGATAACGCATGGTAGGTCTGGGTTAGGTCTAGGATTTGCCCTCGTCAGGCTCATACTTTCGCATATTTCTCATACTTCATGCCTAGATCCTGGGCTATTTCTGGATTGGATCACGTAGTAATGTCGTACCACGCTGAAACAGTCAATTAAACCTGGTTTCGATCAATATTTTAGAGGATAACGCAAGTTAGGTCTGAGATAGGTCTGGGATTCGCCCTCATCAGGCTCATACTAACGCGTTTTCCACATACTTGTTGAACTGATCCTGGGTTTTTTCTGGTTTGGATCACGTAGTAATGTGGTACCACACTGAAACAGTCGATTAAACCTGGTTTCGATCAATATTTTAGAAGATAACGCATGTTAGGTCTGGGATAGGTCTGGGATTCGCCCTCATCAGGCTCATACTTTCGCGTTTTTCACATACTTGTTGAACAGATCCTGAGTTTTTTCTGGTTTGGGTCACGTAGTAATGTGGTACCACACTGAAACAGTCGATTAAACCAGGTTTCGATCAATATTTTTGAGGATAACGCATGTTAGGTCTAGGTTAGGCCTGGGATTTTCACTCATCAGACTCATACTTTCGCATTCTTCACATACTTGTTGAACGGATCCTGGGTTTTTTCTGGTTTGGATCACGTAGTAATGTGGGACCACACTGAAACAGTCGACTAAACCTGGTTTCGATTAATATTTTTGAGGATAACGCATGTTATGTCTGGGATGGGTCTGGGATTTGCCCTCATCAGGCTCATACTTTCGCATATATCTCATACTTCACGGCTAGATCCTGGGCTATTTCTGGATTGGATCACGTAGTAATGTGGTACCACGCTGAAACATTCAATGAAACCTGGTCTGGATAAATATTTTAGAGGATAACGCAAGTTAGGTCTGAGATAGGTCTGGGATTCGCCCTCATCAGGCTCATACTAACGCGTTTTCCACATACTCGTTGAACAGATCCTGGGTTATTTTCTGGTTTGGATCACACAGTAATGAGGTACCACACTGAAACAGTCGATTAAACCAGGTTTCGATCAATATTTTTGAGGATAACGCATGTTAGGTCTAGGTTAGGCCTGGGATTTTCACTCATCAGACTCATACTTTCGCATTCTTCACATACTTGTTGAACGGATCCTGGGTTTTTTCTGGTTTGGATCACGTAGTAATGTGGGACCACGCTGAACCAATCAATTAAACCTGGTTTCGATCAATATTTTAGAGAATAATTCATGTTAGGCCTAGGTTAGGTCTAGGATTTGCCCTCATCAGGCTCATGCTTTCGCATATTTCTCATACTTCATGGCTAGACCCTGGGCTATTTCTGGTTTGGATCTCGTAGTAACGTGGCACCACACTGAAACTGTCAATTAAACCTGGTTTGGATCAATATTTTAGAGGATAACGCAAGTTAGGTCTGGGATAGGTCTGGGATTCGCCCTCATCAGGCTCATACTTTCGCGTTTTTCACATACTTGTTGAACTGATACTGGGTTTTTTCTGGTTTGGATCACGTAGCAATGTAGTACCACACTGAAACAGTCGATTAAACCTGGTTTCGATCAATATTTTAGAGGATAACGCAAGTTAGGTCTGGGATAGGTCTGGGATTCGCCCTCATCAGGCTCATACTTTCGCGTTTTTCACATACTTGTTGAACAGATCCTGAGTTTTTTCTGGTTTGGATCACGTAGTAATGTGGTACCACACTGAAACAGTCGATTAAACCTGGTTTCGATCAATATTTTAGAAGATAACGCATGTTAGGTCTGGGACAGGTCTGGGATTTGCTCTCATCAGGCTCATTCTTTCGCATATATCTCATACTTCATGGCTAGATCCTGGGCTATTTCTGGATTGGATCACGTAGTAATGTGGTACCACGCTGAAACATTCAATGAAACCTGGTCTGGATAAATATTTTAGAGGATAACGCATGTTAGGTCTAGGTTAGCCCTGGGATTTTCACTCATCAGACTCATACTTTCGCATTCTTCACATACTTGTTGAACGGATCCTGGGTATTTTCTGGTTTGGTTCACGTAGTAATGTGGTACCACACTGAAACATTCAATTAAACCTGGTCCTGATAAATATTTTAGGGGATAACGCATGTTAGGTTTGGGTTAGGTCTAGGATTTGCCCTCATCAGGCTCATACATTCGCATATTACTCATACTTCATGGCTAGATCCTGGTCTGTTTCTGGATTGTATCACGTAGTAATGTGGTACCACGCTGAAACAATCAATTAAACCTGGTTTCGATCAATATTTTAGAGGATAACGCAAGTTAGGTCTGGGATAGGTCTGGGGTTCGCCCTCATCAGGCTCATGCTTCCGCAGTTTTAACATGCATGTTGACCTGATCGAGGGTTTTTTCTGGTTTGGATCACGTAGTAATGTGGTACCACACTGAAACAGTCGATTAAACCTGGTTTGGATCAATATTTTTGAGGATAACGCATGTTAGGTCTAGGTTAGGCCTGGGATTTTCACTCATCAGACTCATACTTTCGCATTCTTCACAAACTTGTTGAACGGATCCTGGGTTTTTACTGGATTGGATCACGCAGTAATGTGGTACCACACTGAAACAGTCAATTAAATCTGGTTTCGATCAATATTTTAGAGGATAACGCAAGTTAGGTCTGGGATAGGTCTGGGATTTGCCCTCATCAGGCTCACACTTTCGCGATTTTCACATACTTGTTGAACAGATCCTGGGCCTTTTCTGGATTGCAGCACGTAGTAATGAAGTACAACACTGAGACAGTCAATTAAACCTGGTTTCGCTCAATATTTTAGAGGATAACGTAAGTTAGGTCTGGGATAGGTCTGGGATTTGCCCTCATCAGGCTCATACTTTCGCGTTTTTCACATACTTGTTGAACAAATCCTGGTTTGTTTCTGGTTTGGATCACGTAGTAGTGTGGTACCACACTGAAACAGTCCATTAAACCTGGTTTGGATCAATATTTTAGAGGATAACGCATGTTAGGTCTAGGTTAGGTCTGGGATTTGCCCCCATCAGGCTCACACTTTCGCATATTTCTCATACTTCATGGCTAGATCATGGGCTGTTTCTGGATTGTATCACGTAGTAATGTGGTACCACACTGAAACAGTCGACTAAACCTGGTTTCGATTAATATTTTTGAGGATAACGCATGTTAGGTCTGGGATAGGTCTGGGATTTGCCCTCATCGGGCTCATACTTTCGCAGTTTTAACATGCGTGTTGACCTGATCGAGGGTTTTCTGCTTTGGATCACGTAGAAAAGTGGTACCTCACTGAAGCAGTCAATTAAACCTGGATACGACCAATATTTTAGAGGTTACACCATGTTAGGTCTAGGTTAGGCCTGGGATTTTCACTCATCAGACTCATACTTTCGCATTCTTCACATACTTGCTGATCGGATCCTGGGTTTTTTCTGGTTTGCATCACGTAGTAATGTGGGACCACGCTGAACCAATCAATTAAACCGGGTTTCGATCAATATTTTAGAGAATAATTCATGTTAGGCCTAGGTTAGGTTTAGGATTTGCCCTCATCAGGCTCATACTTTCGCATATTTCTCATACTTCATGGCTAGATCCTGGGCTGTTTCTGGATTGTATCACGTAGTAATGTGGTGCCACGCTGAAACAGTCAATTAATCCTGGTTTCGATCAATATTTTAGAGGATAACGCAAGTAAGGTCTGGGATAGGTCTGGGATTCGCCCTCATCAGGCTCGTACTTTCACGTTTTTCACATACTTGTTGGACTGATCCTGGGTTTTTTCTGGTTTGGATCACGTAGCAATGTGGTACCACACTGAAACAGTCCATTGAACCTGGTTTCGATCAATATTTTAGAGAATAATTCATGTTAGGTCTAGGTTAGGTCTGGGATTTGCTCTCATCAGGCTCATTCTTTCGCATAGTTCTCATACTTGATGGCTAGATCCAGGCCTTTTTCTGGATTGCATCACGTAGTAATGAAGTACAACACTGAAACAGTCAATTAAACCTGGTTTCCATCAATATTTTAGAGGACAACGCAAGTTAGGTCTGGGATAGGTCTAGGATTCGCCCTCATCAGGCTCATACTTTCGCGTTTTTCACATATTTGTTGAACTGATCCTTGGTTTTTTCTGGATTGGATGACGTAGTAGTGTGGTACCACACTGAAACAGTCCATTAAACCTGGTTTCGATCACTATTTTAGAGGATAACGCATGTTAGGTCTGAGTTAGGTCTAGGATTTGCCCTCATCAGGCTCATTCATTCGCGGATTTCTCATACTTGATGGTTAGATCTTGGGCTTTTTCTGGATTGCATCACGTAGTAATGTAGTACCACACTGAAACAGTCAATGGAATCTGGTTTCCATCAATATTTTAGAGGACAACGCAAGTTATGTCTGGGATAGGTCTGGGATTTGCCCTCATCAGGGTCATACTTTCGCATTTTTCACATACTTGTTGAACAGATCCTGGGTTTTTTCTTGTTTGGATCACGTAGTAGTGTGGTACCACACTGAACCAATCAATTAAACCTGGTTTGGATCAATATTTTTAAGGATAACGCATGTTAGGTCTAGGTTAGGCCTGGGATTTTCACTCATCAGACTCATACTTTCGCATTCTTCACATACTTGTTGAACGGATCCTGGGTTTTTTCTGGTTTGGATCACGTAGTAATGTGGTACCACACTGAAACAGTCGATTAAACCAGGTTTCGATCAATATTTTAGTGGATAACGCAAGTTAGGTCTGGGATAGGTCTGGGATTCGCCCTCATCAGGCTCATACTTTCGCGTTTTTCACATCCTTGTTGAAGAGATCCTGGGTTTTTTCTGGTTTGCATCACGTAGTAATGTGGGACCACGCTGAACCAATCAATTAAACCGGGTTTCGATCAATATTTTAGAGAATAATTCATGTTAGGCCTAGGTTAGGTTTAGGATTTGCCCTCATCAGGCTCATACTTTCGCATATTTCTCATACTTCATAGCTAGATCCTGGGCTGTTTCTGGATTGTATCACGTAGTAATGTGGTACCACGCTGAAACAGTCAATTAAACCTGGTTTTGATCAATATTTTAGAGGATAACGCAAGTTAGGTCTGGGATAGGTCTGGGATTCGCCCTCATCAGGCTCATACTTTCGCGTTTTTCACATACTTGTTGAACTGATACTGGGTTTTTTCTGGTTTGGATCACGTAGCAATGTGGTACCACACTGAAACATTCGATTAAACCTGGTTTCGATCAATATTTTAGAGGATAACGCAAGTTAGGTCTGGGATAGGTCTGGGATTCGCCCTCATCAGGCTCATACTTTCGCGTTTTTCACATACTTGTTGAACAGATCCTGAGTTTTTTCTGGTTTGGGTCACGTAGTAATGTGGTCCCACACTGAAACAGTCGATTAAACCAGGTTTCGATCAATATTTTTGAGGATAACGCATGTTAGGTCTAGGTTAGGCCTGGGATTTTCACTCATCAGACTCATACTTTCGCATTCTTCACATACTTGTTGAACGGATCCTGGGTTTTTTCTGGTTTGGATCACGTAGTAATGTGGGACCACACTGAAACAATCAATTAAACCTGGTCATGATAAATATTTTAGAGGATAACGCATGTTAGGTCTGGGTCAGTTCTAGGATTTGCCCTCGTCAGGCTCATACTTTCGCATATTTCTCATACTTCATGGCTAGATCCTGGGCTATTTCTGGTTTGGATCTCGTAGTAATGTGGTACCACACTGAAACTGTCAATTAAACCTGGTTTGGATCAATATTTTAGAGGATAACGTAAGTTAGGTCTGCGATAGGTCTGGGATTTGCCCTCATCAGGCTCATACTTTCGCGTTTTTCACATACTTGTTGAACAGATCCTGGGTTTTTTCTGGTTTGGGTCACGTAGTAATGTGGTACCACACTGAAACAGTCGATTAAACCAGGTTTCGATCAATATTTTTGAGGATAATGCATGTTAGGTCTAGGTTAGGCCTGGAGATTTTCACTCATCAGACTCATACTTTCGCATTCTTCACATACTTGTTGAACGGATCCTGGGTTTTTTCTGGTTTGGATCACGTAGTAATGTGGTACCACACGGAAACAGTCGATTAAACCAGGTTTCGATCAGTATTTTAGAGGACAACGCATGTTAGGTCTAGGTTAGGCCTGGGATTTGCCTTCATCAGGGTCATTCTTTCGCATATTTCTCATACTTCATGGCTAGATCCTGGGCTGTTTCTGGATTGGATCACGTAGTAATGTGGCACCACACTGAAACAGTCAATTAAACCTGGTTTTGATCAGTATTTTAGAGAATAATTCATGTTAGGTCTAGGTTAGGTCTGGGATTTGCTCTCATCAGGTTCATACTTTCGCATATTTCTCATACTTCATGGCTAGATCCTGGGCTGTTTCTGGATTGTATCACGTAGTAATGTGGTACCACGCTGAAACAGTCAATTGAACCTGGTTTCGTTCAATATTTTAGAGGATAACGCAAGTTAGGTCTGGGATAGGTCTGGGATTTGCCCCCAGCAGGCTCATACTTTCGCGTTTTTGACATACTTGTTGAACAGATCCTGGGTTTTTTCTGGTTTGGGTCACGTAGTAATGTGGTACCACGCTGAAACATTCAATGAAACCTGGTCTGGATAAATATTTTAGAGGATAACGCATGTTAGGTCTAGGTTAGCCCTGGGATTTTCACTCATCAGACTCATACCTTCGCATTCTTCAGATACTTGTTGAACGGATCCTGGGTATTTTCTGGTTTGGATCACGTAGTAATGTGGTACCACACTGAAACATTCAAACAAACCTGGTCTTGATAAATATTTTAGAGGATAACGCATGTTAGGTTTGGGTTAGGTCTAGGATTTGCCCTCATCAGGCTCATACATTCGCATACTTCTCATACTTCATGGCTAGATCCTGGGCTGTTTCTGGATTGTATCGCGTAGTAATGTGGTACCACACTGAAACAGTCAATTAAACCTGGTTTCGATCAATATTTTAGAGAATAATTCATGTTAGGTCTAGGTTAGGTCTGGGATTTGCTCTCATCAGGCTCATACTTTCGCATATTTCTCATACTTCATGGCTAGATCCTGGGCTATTTCTGGTTTGGATCTCGTAGTAATGTGGTACCACGCTGAAACAGTCAATTGAACCTGGTTTCGTTCAATATTTTAGAGGATAACGCAAGTTAGGTCTGGGATAGGTCTGGGATTTGCCCTCAGCAGGCTCATACTTTCGCGTTTTTGACATACTTGTTGAACAGATCCTGGGTTTTTTCTGGTTTGGGTCACGTAGTAATGTGGTACCACGCTGAAACATTCAATGAAACCTGGTCTGGATAAATATTTTAGAGGATAACGCATGTTAGGTCTAGGTTAGCCCTGGGATTTTCACTCATCAGACTCATACCTTCGCATTCTTCAGATACTTGTTGAACGGATCCTGGGTATTTTCTGGTTTGGATCACGTAGTAATGTGGTACCACACTGAAACATTCAATCAAACCTGGTCTTGATAAATATTTTAGAGGATAACGCATGTTAGGTTTGGGTTAGGTCTAGGATTTGCCCTCATCAGGCTCATACATTCGCATACTTCTCATACTTCATGGCTAGATTCTGGGCTGTTTCTGGATTGTATCGCGTAGTAATGTGGTACCACGCTGAAACAGTCAATTGAACCTGGTTTCGTTCGATATTTTAGAGGATAACGCAAGTTAAGTCTGGGATAGGTCTGGGATTTGCCCTCAGCAGGCTCATACTTTCGCGTTTTTCACATACTTGTTGAACAGATCCTGGGTTTCTGCTGGTTTGGATCACGTAGTAATGTGGTACAACACTGAAACAGTCAATTAAACCTGGTTTCCATCAATATTTTAGAGGACAACGCATGTTAAGTCTAGGTTAGGCCTGGGATTTGCCTTCATCAGGGTCATACTTTCGCATATTTCTCATTCTTCATGGCTAGATCCTGGGCAGTTTCTGGATTGGATCACGTAGTAATGTGGTACCACACTGAAACAGTCAATTAAACCTGGTTTTGATCAATATTTTAGAGAATAATTCATGTTAGGTCTAGGTTAGGTCTGGGATTTGCTCTCATCAGGCTCATACTTTCGCATATTTCTCATACTTCATGGCTAGATCCTGGGCTATTTCTTGTTTGGATCACGTAGTAATGTGGTACCACACTGAAACAGTCAATTAAACCTGGTTTCGATCAATATTTTAGAGAATAATTCATGTTAGGTCTAGGTTAGGTCTGGGATTTGCTCTCATCAGGCTCATACTTTCGCATATTTCTCATACTTCATGGCTAGATCCTGGGCTATTTCTGGTTTGGATCACGTAGTAATGTGGTACCACACAGAAACAGTCAATTAAACCTGGTTTGGATCAATATTTTAGAGGATAACGCAAGTTAGGTCTGGGATAGGTCTGGGATTAGCCTGATGAGGGCTCATACTTTCGCGTTTTTCACATACTTGTTGAACAGATCCTGAGTTTTTTCTGGTTTGGGTCACATAGTAATGTGGTACCACACTGAAACAGTCGATTAAACCAGGTTTCGATCAATATTTTTGAGGATAACGCATGTTAGGTCTAGGTTAGGCCTGGGATTTTCACTCATCAGACTCATACTTTCGCATTCTTCACATACTTGTTGAACGGATCCTAGGTTTTTTCTGGTTTGGATCACGTAGTAATGTGGGACCACACTGAAACAATCAATTAAACCTGGTCATGATAAATATTTTAGAGGATAACGCATGTTAGGTCTGGGTCAGTTCTAGGATTTGCCCTCGTCAGGCTCATGCTTTCGCATATTTCTCATACTTCATGGCTAGATCCTGGGCTATTTCTGGATTGGATATCGTAGTAATGTGGTACCACACTGAAACTGTCAATTAAACCTGGTTTGGATCAATATTTTAGAGGATAACGCAAGTTAGGTCTGAGATAGGTCTGGGATTCGCCCTCATCAGGCTCATACGAACGCGTTTTCCATATAATTGTTGAACTGATCCTGGGTTTTTTCTGGTTTGGATCACGTAGTAATGTGGTACCACACTGAAACAGTCGATTAAACCTGGTTTCGATCAATATTTTAGAAGATAACGCATGTTAGGTCTGGGACAGGTCTGGGATTTGCTCTCATCAGGCTCATTCTTTCGCATATATCTCATACTTCATGGCTAGATCCTGGGCTATTTCTGGATTGGATCACGTAGTAATGTGGTACCACGCTGAAACATTCAATGAAACCTGGTCTGGATAAATATTTTAGAGGATAACGCATGTTAGGTCTAGGTTAGCCCTGGGATTTTCACTCATCAGACTCATACTTTCGCATTCTTCACATACTTGTTGAACGGATCCTGGGTATTTTCTGGTTTGGTTCACGTAGTAATGTGGTACCACACTGAAACATTCAATTAAACCTGGTCCTGATAAATATTTTAGAGGATATCGCATGTTAGGTTTGGGTTAGGTCTAGGATTTGCCCTCATCAGGCTCATACATTCGCATATTACTCATACTTCATGGCTAGATCCTGGTCTGTTTCTGGATTGTATCACGTAGTAATGTGGTACCACGCTGAAACAATCAATTAAACCTGGTTTCGATCAATATTTTAGAGGATAACGCATGTTAGGTCTAGGTTAGGTCTGGGATTTGCTCCCATCAGGCTCACACTTTCGCATATTTCTCATACTTCATGGCTAGATCATGGGCTGTTTCTGGATTGTATCACGTAGTAATGAGGTACCACACTGAAACAGTCGACTAAACCTGGTTTCGATTAATATTTTTGAGGATAACGCATGTTAGGTCTGGGATAGGTCTGGGATTTGCCCTCATCAGGCTCATACTTTCGCAGTTTTAACATGCGTGTTGACCTGATCGAGGGTTTTCTGCTTTGGATCACGTAGAAAAGTGGTACCTCACTGAAGCAGTCAATTAAACCTGGATACGACCAATATTTTAGAGGTTACACCATGTTAGGTCTAGGTTAGGCCTGGGATTTTCACACATCAGACTCACACTTTCGCATTCTTCACATACTTGTTGAACGGATACTGAGTTTTTTCTGGTTTGGATCACGTAGTAATGTGGGACCACACTGAAACAATCAATTAAACCAGGTTTCGATCAATATCTTAGAGGATAATGCAAGTTAGGTTTGGGTTAGGTCTAGGATTTGCCCTCATCAGGCTCATACTTTCGCATATTTCTCATACTTCATGGCTAGATCCTGGGCTGTTTCTGGATTGTATCACGTAGTAATGTGGTACCACGCTGAAACAGTCAATTAAACCTGGTTCCGATCAATATTTTAGAGGATAACGCAAGTTAGATCTGGAATAGGTCTGGGATTCGCCCTCATCAGACTCATTCTTTCGGGTTTTTCACACACTTGTTGCACAGATTCTGGGTTTTTTCTGGTTTGGGTCACGTAGTAATGTGATACCACACTGAAACAGTCGATTAAACCAGGTTTCGATCAATATCTTTGAGGATAACGCATGTTAGGTCTAGGTTAGGCCTGGGATTTTCACACATCAGACACATACTTTCGCATTCTTCACATACTTGTTGAACGGATCGTGGGTTTTTTCTGGTTTGGATCGCGTAGTAATGTGGGAACACACTGAAACAGTCAATTAAACCTGGTTTCGGTCAATATTTTAGAGAATAGTTCATGTCAGGTCTAGGTTAGGTCTGGGATTTGCTCTCATCAGGCTCATTCTTTCGCATATTTCTCATACTTGATGGCTAGATCCTGGGCTTTTCCTGGATTGCATCCAGTAGTAATGAAGTACAACACTGAAACAGTCCATTAAACCTGGTTTGGATCAATATTTTAGAGGATAACGCATGTTAGGTCTAGGTTAGGTCTGGGATTTGCCCCCATCAGGCTCACACTTTCGCATATTTCTCATACTTCATGGCTAGATCATGGGCTGTTTCTGGATTGTATCACGTAGTAATGTGGTACCACACTGAAACAGTCGACTAAACCTGGTTTCGATTAATATTTTTGAGGATAACGCATGTTAGGTCTGGGATAGGTCTGGGATTTGCCCTCATCAGGCTCATACTTTCGCAGTTTTAACATGCGTGTTGTCCTGATCGAGGGTTTTCTGCTTTGGATCACGTAGTAAAGTGGTACCTCACTGAAGCAGTCAATTAAACCTGGATACGACCAATATTTTAGAGGTTACACCATGTTAGGTCTAGGTTAGGCCTGGGATTTTCACACATCAGACTCACACTTTCGCATTCTTCACATACTTGTTGAACGGATACTGAGATTTTTCTGGTTTGGATCACGTAGTAATGTGGGACCACACTGAAACAATCAATTAAACCAGGTTTCGATCAATATTTTAGAGGATAACGCAAGTTAGGTCTGGGATAGGTCTGGGATTTGCCCTCATCAGGCTCATACTTTCGCGTTTTTCACATACTTGTTGAACAGATCCTGGTTTTTTTCTGGTTTGGATCACGTAGTAGTGTGGTACCACACTGAAACAGTCCATTAAACCTGGTTTGGATCAATATTTTAGAGGGTAACGCATGTTAGGTCTAGGTTGGTTCTGGGATTTTCACTTATCAGACTCATACTTTCGCATTCTTCACATACTTGTTGAACGGATCCTGGGTTTTTTCTGGTTTGAATCACGTAGTAATGTGGGACCACGCTGAAACAATCTATTAAACCTGGTTTCGATCATTATTTTAGAGGATAACGAAAGTTATGTCTAGTTTAGGCCTGGGATTTGCCCTCATCAGACTCATACTTGCGCATTCTTTACATACTTGTTGAACGGATCTTGGGTTTTTTCTGGTGTGGATCACGTAGTAATGTGGTACCACACTGAAACAATCAATTAAACCTGGTTTCGATCAATATTTTAGAGAATAATTCATGTTAGGTCTGGGTTAGGTCTGGGATTTGCTCTCATCAGGCTCATTCTTTCGCATATTTCTCACTCTTGATGGCTAGATCCTGGGCTTTTTCTGGATTGCATCACGTAGTAATGAAGTACCACATTGAAACAGTCAATTAAACCTGGTTTCGATCAATATTATTGAGGATAACGCATGTTAGGTCTAGGTTAGGCCTGGGATTTTCATTCATAAGACTCATACTTTCGCTTATTTCTCATTCTTGATGGCAAGATCCTGGGCTTTTTCTGGATTGCATCACGTAGTAATGAAGTACAACACTGAAACAGTCAATTAAACCTGGTTTCCATCAATATTTTAGAGGACAACGCATGTTAGGCCTAGGTTAGGCCTGGGATTTGCCCTCATCAGGGTCATACTTTCGCAGTTTTAACATACATGTTGGCCTGATCGAGGGTTTTTCTGCTTTGGATCACGTAGTAATGTGGTACCACGCTGAAACAGTCAATTAAACCTGGTTTCGATCGATATTTTAGAGGATAACGCAAGTTAGGTCTGGGATAGGTCTGGGATTCGCCCTCGTCAGGCTCATACTTTCGCGTTTTTCACATACTTGTTGAACAGATCCAGGGTTTTTTTGGTTTGGGTCACGTAGTAATGTGGTACCACACTGAAACGGTCGATTAAACCAGGTTTCGATCAATATTTTAGAGAATAATTCATGTTAGGTCTAGGTTAGGTCTGGGATTTGCTCTCATCAGGCTCATTCTTTCGCATATTTCTCATACTTGATGGCTAGAACCTGGGCTTTTTCTGGATTGCATCACGTAGTAATGTAGTACCACACTGAAACAGTCAATTAAACCTGGTTTCGATCAATATTATTGAGGATAACGCATGTTAGGTCTAGGTTAGGCCTGGGATTTTCATTCATAAGACTCATACTTTCGCATTCTTTACATACTTGTTGAACGGATCTTGGGTTTTTTCTGGTGTGGATCACGTAGTAATGTGGTACCACACTGAAACAATCAATTAAACCTGGTTTCGATCAATATTTTAGAGAATAATTCATGTTAGGTCTATGTTAGGTCTGGGATTTGCTCTCATCAGGCTCATTCTTTCGCATATTTCTCACTCTTGATGGCTAGATCCTGGGCTTTTTCTGGATTGCATCACGTAGTAATGAAGTACAACACTGAAACAGTCAATTAAACCTGGTTTCAATCAATATTTTAGAGGGCAACGCATGTTAGGTCTAGGTTAGGCCTGGGATTTGCCCTCATCAGGGTCATACTTTCGCAGTTCTAACATACATGTTGACCTGATCGAGGGTTTTTTCTGCTTTGGATCACGTAGTAAAGTGGTACCACACTGAAACAGTCCACTAATCCTGGTTTGGATCAATATTTTAGAGGATAACGCATGTTAGGTCTAGGTTAGCCCTGAGATTTTCACTCATCAGACTCAAACTTTCGCATTCTTCACATACTTGATGAACGGATCCTGGGTTTTTTCTGGTTTGGTTCACGTAGTAATGTGGTACCACACTGAAACAATCAATTAAACCAGGTCCTGATAAATATTTTAGAGCATAACGCATGTTAGGTCTGGGTTAGGTCTAGGATTTGCCCTCATCAGGCTCATACATTCGCATATTTCTCATACTTCATGGCTAGATCCTGGGCTATTTCTGGATTGGATCACGTAGTAATGTGGTACCACACTGAAACAGTCAATTAAACCTGGTTTCGATCAATATTTTAGAGGACAATGCAAGTTAGGTCGGGGGTAGGTCTGGGATTTGCCCTCATCAGGGTCATACTGTCGCATTTTTCACATACTTGTTGAACAAATCCTGGGTTTTTTCTGGTTTGGAACGCGCAGTAATGTGGTACCACACTGAAACAGTCCACTCAACCAGGTTTCCATCAATATTTTAGAGGACAACGCATGTTAGGTATAGGTTAGGCCTGGGATTTGCCCTCATGAGGGTCATACTTTCGCAGTTTTAACATACATGTTGACCTGATCGTGGGTTTTTTCTGCTTTGGATCACGTAGTCAAGTGGTACCACACTGAAACAGTCCATTAAACCTAGTTTCGATAAATATTTTAGAGGATAACGCATGATAGGTCTTGGTTAGGCCTGGGATTTTCACTCATCAGACTCATACTTTCGCATTCTACACATACTTGTTGAACGGATCCTGTGGTTTTTCCGGTTTGGTTCACGTAGTAATGTGGTACCACACTAAAACATTCAATTAAACCTGGTCTTGATAAATATTTTAGAGGATAACGTATGTTAGGCCTGGGTTACGTCTAGGATTTGCCCTCATCAGGCTCATACCTTCGCATATTTCTCATACTTCATGGCTAGATCCTGGGCTATTTCTGGATTGTATCACGTAGTAATGTGGTACCACGCTGAAACAGTCAATTAAACCTGGTTTCGATCAATATTTTAGAGGATAACGCATGCTTGGTCTGGGTTTGGTCTAGGATTTGCCCTCATCAGGCTCATACTTTCGCGTTCTTCACATACTTGTTGAACAGATCCTGGGTTTTTTCTGGTTTGGTTCACCTAGTAATGTGGTACCACACTGAAACAGTCCATTAAACCTGGTTTCGATCAATATTTTAGAGAATAATTCATGTTAGGTCAAAGTTAGGTCTGGGATTTGCTCTCGTCAGGCTCCTTCTTTCGCATATTTCTCATACTTGATGACTAGATCCTGGGCTTTTTCTGGATTGCATCACGTAGTAATGTAGTACCACACTGAAACAGTCAATGAAACCTGGTTTCCATCAATATTTTAGAGGACAACGCAAGTTAGGTCTGGGATAGGTCTGGGACTTGCCCTCATCAGGGTCATACTTTCGCATTTTGCACATACTTCTTGAACGGATCCTGGGTTTTTTCTGGTTTGGATCACGTAGTAATGTGGTACCACACTCAAACAGTCAATTAAACCTGGTTTCGATCAATATTTTAGAGGATAACGCAAGTTAGGTCTGGGATAGGTCTGGGATTCGCCCTCATCAGGCTCATACTTTCGCATATTTCTCATACTTCATGGCTAGATCCGGGGCTATTTCTGGATTGGATCACGTAGTAATGTGGTACCACACTGAAACAGTCGATTAAACCAGGGGTCGATCATTATTTTAGAGGATAACGCATGTTAGGTCTAGGTTAGCCCTGGGATTTTCACTCATCAGACTCATACTTTCGCATTCTTCACATACTTGTTGAACGGATCCTGGGTTTTTTCTGGTTTGGATCACGTAGTAATGTGGTACCACACTGAAACATTCAATTAAACCTGGTCTCGATAAATATTTTAGAGGATAACGCATGTTAGGTCTGGGTTAGGTCTAGGATTTGCCCTCATCAGGCTCATACTTTTTTTTTTTTTTTTTTTTGTCGTGGGGAAAATCTTCGAAAGACTCCCTCCCACCTCCTTGGGGAGAGGTGGGAGGGGTGTGTGGGATTCCCCGCGCCCGTACAACGACAGGCGCGGGACCTACCCACTAAAAACCCCACGGTGACCCTTCGGCACGCTTTGGGAGGATACCGGGAATCGCTCGAAGCATTCTTCCGGTATCCTCCCCGTGCCCGCGCTTTCGCGCCCATCCCCCGGGGGGACAATCGGTCCCCCCAGTAGACACACTGCCTCATAGCGGCGGGACGGGGCCACTCCATCCCGCCGCTATCCGTCCCGGGGCCGCGTTTAGTGGCGGCTGCGAGCCCCAACTCGCAACCGCCCGCGACCCCGTTTCCACCCCTCGGCGGCCGGGCGTTCATGGCCGCACCAGACCGCCGAGGGTGCCTCCCCTTGCGTCGGACCGGTAGGGGGAGGCACTCCTACCCCCAACCGGTCCGACCCGGCGCCGCCTGGCGGGAGGAGGGTCCCCTCAGGACCCCCCTCCCAGCCTAGGTCATCCGCCACGTCGAGGTGGCCGCCCGCGACGCCTCGCGACCGGGCGACGACCTCGGGCCACCGCACGAGCGCGAGCTTCAGCGCGCCGCTGAAGCTCGCGCTCCCTCCCCGCGGCCTCCTTCTGCAACATTACGTTCTCGCAGAAGGAGGCCACGGCCCTCCACTTCTCCTCGCTGCCGAGCATGGCGCGCACCACGCCCGGCAGCGAGACATCCCGCCCGACGACGCCGACCAGGACACGGCGCTCCCCCTCCCACGCGGGGCATACCTCCAGGGTATGATCCGCCGTGTCCTGCTCAGCGTCGCAGTGGCAGCAACGCGCCGTCGGCTCCTTCCCTATCCGGCACAGGTATCTTCCGAAGCTGCCATGCCCGGAAAATACCTGTGCCAGCCGGTAGGTGAGGCTGCCATGGCCTCTGTCCAGCCACTCCTTCAGGAGTGGCCGAACAGCCCCGACAGTCCGGTGCCCCGCGGTTGGCAGAGCCAGCCGCTCCTGCCACGCGAGCAACACGGACTGCCGGGCCTGGCGCTTCAAATCGCCCCAAGCAGGTTCCTGCCCGCCCGGGACCGCCCCCACCCCCGCGCGACGGTCGACGCGGTGCCGGTACATCACCGCGTGCGACCGCGCGAGCAGGTCCATGGGCGGCATCCCCGCTAGAACCGTCGCCGCCTCATGTGACATGGTCCGATACCCGCGGACGACCCTGAGCGCCATGCGCCTCTGCACCCGACGCAGCATAGTCATGCTGCGCCGGGAGGCAGCCAGGTCGTCCGCCCAGATGGGGGCCCCGTATAGGGCCACCGAATGGACCATTGCCACATAGAGGCGACGAACTCGGCCCGCCGGGCCCCCCAGGTTGGGCAGGATCCGGCCCAGAGCCGCAACCATCCTTTCCAACCGGGGGACCAGGCAGCGGAAATGCTCCTCGAAACGCCAGTGGCTATCGAGGATCAGCCCCAGATACCTGTTCTGGGGCTTCACCTCGATGTCAGCCCCACCCACCCGGATCAGAGGGGGTGGCGGATCCTGCCGAGGTGAATGAAACGCAATCACCTCGGTCTTATGGACCGCCACCGTCATCCCCATCCCCCTGATCCGGTCGACGACGCGTTGCGACCCCTCCTCCGCGCGACGCATGGCCCTCCCCCAGTGCGCCCCGACGGCCAGCACCAGTGTGTCATCCGCATAACACACCGTGCTGACGCCGTCGGGGAGGCCGGCCCGCAACACCGAGTCGTACGCGATGTTCCACAGGAGTGGCCCGAGGACCGACCCCTGCGGAACACCGCAGTACACCTCCCTCCGCATATCACCATCCCGGCCCGGATACTCGATCCACCTGCCGCGGAGATAATCCCCGACGACCGCCCTGAGACTAGGGGGGACTCGATGATATTCGAGTCCCCTCCTTATCTCTTCCCAGGGGAGGGTGTTAAAGGCATTGGCAATATCCAAGGATATTGCCAATGCCACCCCTCCATCAGGCTCATACTTTCGCATATTTCTCATACTTCATGGCTAGATCCTGGGCTATTTCTGGATTGTATCACGTAGTAATGTGGTACCACGCTGAAACATTCAATTAAACCTGGTCTTGATAAATATTTTAGAGGATAACGTATGTTAGGTCTGGGTTACGTCTAGGATTTGCCCTCATCAGGCTAATCCTTTCCCGTCTTTCACATACTTGTTGAACTGATCCTGGGTTATTTTCTGGTTTGGATCACATAGTAATGTGGTACCACACTGAAAAAGTCGATTAAACCAGGTTTCGATCAATATTTTTGAGGATAACGCATGTTAGGTCTAGGTTAGGCCTGGGATTCGCCCTCATCAGGCTCATACTTTCGCTCACATCACATACTCGTTGAACTGATCCTGGGTTTTTTCTGGTTTGGATCACGTAGTAATGTGGTACCACACTGAAACAGTCGATTAAACCTGGTTTCGATCAATATTTTAAAGGATAACGCATGTTAGGTCTAGGTTAGGCCTGGGATTTTCACTCATCAGACTCATACTTTCGCATTCTTCACATACTTGTTGAACGGATCCTGGGTTTTTATTGGTTTGGATCACGTAGTAATGTGGTACCACACTGAAACAGTCAATGAAACCTGGTTTCGATCAATATTTTAGAGGATACCGCAAGTTAGGTCTGGGATAGGTCTGGGATTCGCCCTCATCAGGCTCATACTTTCGCGGTTTTCACATACTTCATGGCTAGATCCTGGGCTTTTTCTGGATTGCATCACGTAGTAAAGTGGTACCACACTGAAACAGTCGATTAAACCAGGTTTCGATCAATATTTTTGAGCATAACCCATGTTAGGTCTAGGTTAGGCCTGGGATTTTCACTCATCAGACTCATACTTTCGCATTCTTCACATACTTGTTGAACGGATCCTGGGTTTTTTCTGGTTTCGTTCACGTAGTAATGTGTTACCACACTGAAACATTCAATTAAACCTGGTCTTGATAAATATTTTAGAGGATAACGCATGTTAGGTCTGGGTAACGTCTAGGATTTGCCCTCATCAGGCTCATACTTTCGCATATTTCTAATACTTCATGGCTAGATCCTGAGCTATTTCTGGATTGCATCACGTAGTAATGTGGTACCACGCTGAAACTGTCAATTAAACCTGGTTTCGATCAATATTTTAGAGGATAACGCAAGTTAGGTCTAGGATTGGTCTGGGATTCGCCCTCATCAGGCTCATACTTTCGCTTTTTTCACATACTTGTTGAACTGATCCTGGGTTTTTTCTGGTTTGGATCACGTAGTAATGTGGTACCACACTGAAACAGTCGATTAAACCTGGTTTCGATCAATATTTTAGGGAATAATTCATGTTTGGTCTAGGTTAGGTCTGGGATTTGCTCTCATCCGGCTCATTCTTTCGCATATTACTCATACTTGATGGCTAGATCCTGGGCTCTTTCTGGATTGTATCACGTAGTAATGAAGTACAACACTGAAACAGTCAATTAAACCTGGTTTCCATCAATATTTTAGAGGACAACGCAAGTTAGGTCTGGGATAGGTCTGGGATCTGCCCTCATCAGGCCCATACTTTCGCGTTTTTCACATACTTGTTGAGCGGGTCTTGAGTTTTTTCTGGTGTGGATCACGTAGTAATGTGGTACCACACTGAAACAATCAATTAAACCTGGTCTTGATAAATATTTTAGAGGATAACGCATGTTAGGTCTGGGTTAGGTCTAGGATTTGCCCTCATCAGGCTCATACTTTCGCATATTTCTCATACTTCATGGCTGGATCCTGGGCTATTTCTGGATTGGATCACGTAGTAATGTGGTACCACACTGAAACAGTCAATTTAACCTGGTTTCGATCAATATTTTAGAGAATAATTTATGTTCGGTCTGGGTTAGGTCTGGGATTTGCTCTCATCTGGCTCATTCTTTCGCATATTTCTCATACTTCATGGCTAGATCCTGGGCTTTTTCTGGATTGCATCACGTAGTAATGAAGTACATCACTGAAACAGTCAATTAAACATGGTTTCCATCAATATTTTAGAGGACACGTTAGGTCCAGATTAGGCCTGGGATTTGCCCTCATCAGGCCCATACTTTCGCGTTTTTCACATACTTGTTGAACTGATCCTGGGTTTTTTCTGGTTTGGATCACGTAGTAATGTGGTACCACACTGAAACGGTCAATTAAACCTGGTTTCGATCAATATTTTTGAGGATAACGCATGTTAGGTCTAGGTTAGGCCGGGGATTTTCACTCATCAGGCTCATACTTTCGCATATTTCTCATACTTCATGGCTAGATCCAGGGCTGTTTCTGGATTGTATCACGTAGTAGTGTGGTACCACGCTGAAACAGTCAATTAATCCTGGTTTCGATCAATATTTTAGAGGATAACGCAAGTTAGGTCTAGGTTAGGTCTGGGATTTGCTCTCATCAGGCTCATACTTTCGCATATTTCTCATACTTCATGGCTAGATCCAGGGCTGTTTCTGGATTGTATCACGTAGTAGTGTGGTACCACGCTGAAACAGTCAATTAAACCTGGTTTCCATCAATATTTTAGAGGACAACGCAAGTTAGGTCTGGGATAGGTCTAGGATTCGCCCTCATCAGGCTCAAACTTTCGCGTTTTTCACATACTTGTTGAACTGATCCTTGGTTTTTTCTGGATTTGATCACGTAGTAGTGTGGTACCACACTGAAACAGTCCATAAAACCTGGTTTCGATCACTATTTTAGAGGATAACGCATGGTAGGTCTGGGTTAGGTCTAGGATTTGCCCTCATCAGGCTCATACTTTCGCGTTTTTCACATACTTGTTGAAGAGATGCTGGGTTTTTTCTGGTTTGGATCACGTAGTAATGTGGTACCACACTGAAGCAGTCCATTAAACCTGGTTTCGATCAATATTTTAGAGAATAATCCATGTTAGTTCTAGGTTAGGTCTGGGATTTGCTCTCATCAGGCTCATTCTTTCGCATATTTCTCATACTTGATGGCTAGATCTTGGGCTTTTTCTGGATTGCATCACGTAGTAATGTAGTACCACACTGAAACAGTCAATGGAATCTGGTTTCCATCAATATTTTAGAGGACAACGCAAGTTATGTCTGGGATAGGTCTGGGATTTGCCCTCATCAGGGTCATACTTTCGCATTTTTCACATACTTGTTGAACTGATACTGGGTTTTTTCTGGTTTGGATCACGTAGCAATGTGGTACCACACTGAAACATTCGATTAAACCTGGTTTCGATCAATATTTTAGAGGATAACGCAAGTTAGGTCTGGGATAGGTCTGGGATTTGCCCTCATCAGACTCATACTTTCGCACACTTCACATACTCGTTGAACAGATCCTGGGTTATTTTCTGGTTTGGAACACATAGTAATGTGGTACCACACTGAAACAGTCGATTAAACCAGGTCTTGATAAATATTTTAGAGGATAACGTATGTTAGGTCTGGGTTAGGTCCAGGATTTGACCTCGTCAGGCTCATACTTTCGCATATTTCTCATACTTCATGGCTAGATCCTGGGCTATTTCTGGATTGGATCACGTAGTAATGTGGTACCACACTGAAACGGTCAATTAAACCTGGTTTCGATCAATATTTTTGAGGATAACGCATGTTAGGTCTAGGTTTGGCCGGGAATTTTCACTCATCAGACTCATACTTTCGCAGTTTTAACATACATGTTGGCCTGATCGAGGGTTCTTTCTGCTTTGGATCACGTAGTGAAGTGGTACCACACTGAAGCAGTCCAGTAAACCTGGTTTCGATCAATATTTTAGAGGATAACGCATGTTAGGTTTGGGTTAGGTCTAGGATTTGCCCTCATCAGGCTCATACTTTCGCATATTTCTCATACTTCATGGCTAGATCCTGGGCTGTTTCTGGATTGTATCACGTAGTAATGTGGTACCACGCTGAAACAGTCAATTAATCCTGGTTTCGATCAATATTTTAGAGGATAACGCATGTTTGGTCTGGGATAGGTCTGGGATTCGCCCTCATCAGGCTCATACTTTCGCGTTTTTCACATACTTGTTGAGCTGATCCTGGGTTTTTTCTGGTTTGGATCACGTAGCAATGTGGTACCACACTGAAGAAGTCGATTAAACCTGGTTTCGATCACTATTTTAGAGGATAACGCAAGTTTGGTCTGGGATAGGTCTGGGATTTGCCCTCATCAGGCGCATACTTTCGCGTTTTTCACATACTTGTTGAACAGATCCTGGGTTTTTTCTGGTTTGGGTCACGTAGTAATGTAGTACCACTCTGAAACAGTCGATTAAACCAGGTTACGATCAATATTTTTGAGGATAACGCAAGTTTGGTCCAGGTTAGGTCTGGGATTTTCACTCATCAGACTCATACTTTCGCATTCTTCACATACTTGTTGAACGGATCCTGGGTTTTTGCTGGTTTGGATCACGCAGTAATGTGGGACCACACTGAAACAATCAATTGAACCTGGTCTTGATAAATATTTTAGAGGATAACGCAAGTTTGGTCTGGGATAGTTCTGGAATTTGCCCTCATCAGGCTCATACTTTCGCGTTTTTCACATACTTCATGGCTAGATCCTGGGCTGTTTCTGGATTGTATCACGTAGTAATGTGGTACCACGCTGAAGCAGTCAATTAAACCTGGTTTCGATCAATATTTTAGAGGATAACGCAAGTTTGGTCTGGGATAGGTCTCGGATTCGCCCTCATCAGGCTCATACTTTCGCATTTTTCACATACTTGTTGAACTGATCCTGGGTTTTTTCTGGTTTGGATCACGTAGTAATGTGGTACCACACTGAAGAAGTCCATTAAACCTGGTTTCGATCAATATTTTAGAGAATAATCCATGTTAGTTCTAGGTTAGGTCTGGGATTTGCTCTCATCAGGCTGATACTTTCGCATATTTCTCATACTTCACGGCTAGATCCAGGGCTGTTTCTGGATTGTATCACGTAGTAATGTGGTACCACGCTGAAACAGTCAATTAAACCTGGTTTCGTTCAATCATTTTAGAGGATAACGCTAGTTAGGTCTGGGATAGGTCTGGGATTTGCCCTCAGCAGGCTCATACTTTCGCGTTTTTCACATACTTGTTGAACAGATCCTGGGTTTTTTCTGGTTTGGGTCACGTAGTAGTGTGGTACCACACTGAAACAGTCGATTAAACCTGGTTTCGATCAATATTTTTGAAGATAATGCATGTTAGGTCTAGGTTAGGCCTGGGATTTTCACTCACTAGACTCATACTTTCGCATTCTTCACATACTTGTTGAACGGATCTTGGGTTTTTTCTGGTTTGTATCACGTAGTAATGTGGGACCACACTGAAACAATCAATTAAACCTGGTCATGATAAATATTTTAGAGGATAACGCATGTTAGGTCTGGGTTAGGTCTAGGATTTGCCCTCGTCAGGCTCATACTTTCGCATATTTCTCATACTTCATGCCTAGATCCTGGGCTATTTCTGGATTGGATCACGTAGTAATGTGGTACCACACTGAAACAGTCAATTAAACCTGGTTTTGATCAATATTTTAGAGAATAATTCATGTTATGTCTAGGTTAGTTCTGGGATTTGCTCTCATCAGGCTCATTCTTTCGCATATTTCTCATACTTGATGGCTAGATCCTGGGCTTTCTCTGGATTGCATCACGTAGTAATGTAGTACAACACTGAAACAGTCAATTAAACCTGGTTTCCAGCAATGTTTTAGAGGACAACGCATGTTAGGTCTAGGTAAGCCCTGGGATTTGCCCTCATCAGGGTCATACTTTCGCAGTTTTAACATACATGTTAACCTGATCGAGGGTTTTTTCTGGTTTGGATCACGTAGTAAAGTGGTACCACACTGAAACAGTCCATTAAACCTGGTTTCGATCAATATTTTTGAGGATAACGCATATTAGGTCTAGGTTAGCCCTGGGATTTTCACTCATCAGACCCATACTTTCGCATTCTTCACATACTTGTTGAACGGATCCTGGGTATTTTCTGGTTTGGTTCACGTAGTAATGTGGTACCACACTGAAACATTCAATTAAACCTGGTCTTGATAAATATTTTACAGGATAACGCATGTTAGGTCTAGGTTAGGCCGGGGATTTTCACTCATCAGACTCATACTTTCGCATTCTTCACATACTTGTTGAACAGATCCTGGGTATTTTCTGGTTTGGTTCACGTAGTAATGTGGTACCACACTGAAACATTCAATTAAACCTGGTCTTGATAAATATTTTACAGGATAACGCATGTTAGGTCTAGGTTAGGCCGGGGATTTTCACTCATCAGACTCATACTTTCGCAGTTTTAACATACATGTTGGCCTGATCGAGGGTTTTTTCTGCTTTGGATCACGTAGTGAAGTGGTACCACACTGAAGCAGTCCATTAAACCTGGTTTCGATCAATATTTTAGAGGATATCGCATGTTAGTTCTAGGTTAGGTCTGGGATTTTCTCTCATCAGGCTCATTCTTTCGAATATTTCTCATACTTGATGGCTAGATCTTGGGCTTTTTCTGGTTTGGATCACGTAGTAATGTGGTACCACACTGAAACAGTCGATTAAACCTGGTTTCGATCAATATTTTAGAGGATAATGCAAGTTAAGTCTGGGATAGGTCTGGGATTTGACCTCATCAGACTCATACTTTCGCACACTTCACATACTCGTTGAACAGATCCTGGGTTATTTTCTGGTTTGGATCACATAGTAATGTGGTACCACACTGAAACAATCGATTAAACCAGGTTTCGATCAATATTTTTGAGGATAAAGCATGTTATGTCTAGGTTAGGCCTGGGATTTTCACTCATCAGACTCATACTTTCGCATTCTTCACATACTTGTTGAACGGATCCTGGGTTTTTTCTGGTTTGGATCACGTAGTAATGTGGGACCACACTGAAACAGTCAATTAAACCTGGTTTCGATCAATATTTTAGAGAATAATTCATGTTAGGTCTAGGTTAGGTCTGGGATTTGCTCTCATCAGGCTGATACTTTCGCATATTTCTCATACTTCACGGCTAGATCCAGGGCTGTTTCTGGATTGTATCACGTAGTAATGTGGTACCACGCTGAAACAGTCAATTAAACCTGGTTTCGTTCAATCATTTTAGAGGATAACGCTAGTTAGGTCTGGGATAGGTCTGGGATTTGCCCTCAGCAGGCTCATACTTTCGCGTTTTTCACATACTTGTTGAACAGATCCTGGGTTTTTTCTGGTTTGGGTCACGTAGTAGTGTGGTACCACACTGAAACAGTCGATTAAACCTGGTTTCGATCAATATTTTTGAAGATAATGCATGTTAGGTCTAGGTTAGGCCTGGGATTTTCACTCACTAGACTCATACTTTCGCATTCTTCACATACTTGTTGAACGGATCTTGGGTTTTTTCTGGTTTGTATCACGTAGTAATGTGGGACCACACTGAAACAATCAATTAAACCTGGTCATGATAAATATTTTAGAGGATAACGCATGTTAGGTCTGGGTTAGGTCTAGGATTTGCCCTCGTCAGGCTCATACTTTCGCATATTTCTCATACTTCATGCCTAGATCCTGGGCTATTTCTGGATTGGATCACGTAGTAATGTGGTACCACACTGAAACAGTCAATTAAACCTGGTTTTGATCAATATTTTAGAGAATAATTCATGTTATGTCTAGGTTAGTTCTGGGATTTGCTCTCATCAGGCTCATTCTTTCGCATATTTCTCATACTTGATGGCTAGATCCTGGGCTTTCTCTGGATTGCATCACGTAGTAATGTAGTACAACACTGAAACAGTCAATTAAACCTGGTTTCCAGCAATGTTTTAGAGGACAACGCATGTTAGGTCTAGGTAAGCCCTGGGATTTGCCCTCATCAGGGTCATACTTTCGCAGTTTTAACATACATGTTAACCTGATCGAGGGTTTTTTCTGGTTTGGATCACGTAGTAAAGTGGTACCACACTGAAACAGTCCATTAAACCTGGTTTCGATCAATATTTTTGAGGATAACGCATATTAGGTCTAGGTTAGCCCTGGGATTTTCACTCATCAGACCCATACTTTCGCATTCTTCACATACTTGTTGAACGGATCCTGGGTATTTTCTGGTTTGGTTCACGTAGTAATGTGGTACCACACTGAAACATTCAATTAAACCTGGTCTTGATAAATATTTTACAGGATAACGCATGTTAGGTCTAGGTTAGGCCGGGGATTTTCACTCATCAGACTCATACTTTCGCATTCTTCACATACTTGTTGAACAGATCCTGGGTATTTTCTGGTTTGGTTCACGTAGTAATGTGGTACCACACTGAAACATTCAATTAAACCTGGTCTTGATAAATATTTTACAGGATAACGCATGTTAGGTCTAGGTTAGGCCGGGGATTTTCACTCATCAGACTCATACTTTCGCAGTTTTAACATACATGTTGGCCTGATCGAGGGTTTTTTCTGCTTTGGATCACGTAGTGAAGTGGTACCACACTGAAGCAGTCCATTAAACCTGGTTTCGATCAATAGTTTAGAGGATATCGCATGTTAGTTCTAGGTTAGGTCTGGGATTTTCTCTCATCAGGCTCATTCTTTCGAATATTTCTCATACTTGATGGCTAGATCTTGGGCTTTTTCTGGTTTGGATCACGTAGTAATGTGGTACCACACTGAAACAGTCGATTAAACCTGGTTTCGATCAATATTTTAGAGGATAAGGCAAGTTAAGTCTGGGATAGGTCTGGGATTTGACCTCATCAGACTCATACTTTCGCACACTTCACATACTCGTTGAACAGATCCTGGGTTATTTTCTGGTTTGGATCACATAGTAATGTGGTACCACACTGAAACAATCGATTAAACCAGGTTTCGATCAATATTTTTGAGGATAAAGCATGTTATGTCTAGGTTAGGCCTGGGATTTTCACTCATCAGACTCATACTTTCGCATTCTTCACATACTTGTTGAACGGATCCTGGGTTTTTTCTGGTTTGGATCACGTAGTAATGTGGGACCACAATGAAACAGTCAATTAAACCTGGTTTCGATCAATATTTTAGAGAATAATTCATGTTAGGTCTAGGTTAGGTCTGGGATTTGCTCTCATCAGGCTCATTCTTTCGCATATTTCTCATACTTGATGGCTAGATCCTGGGCTTTTTCTGGATTGCATCCAGTAGTAATGCAGTAAAACACTGAAACAGTCAAATAAACCTGGTTTCCATCAATGTTTTAGAGGATAACGCATGTTAGGACTAGGTTAGGTCTGGGATTTTCACTTATCAGACTCATACTTTCGCATTCTTCACATACTTGTTCAACGGATCCTGTGTTTTTTCTGGTTTGGATCACGTAGTAATGTGGTACCACACTGAAACAGTCGATTAAACCTGGTTTCGATCAATATTTTTGAGGATAACGCATGTTAGGTTTGGGTTAGGTCTAGGATTTGCCCTCATCAGGCTCATACATTCGCATATTTCTCATACTTCATGGCTAGATCCTGGGCTGTTTCTGGATTGTATCACGTAGTAATGTGGTACCACGCTGAAACAGTCAATTAATCCTGGTTTCGATCAATATTTTAGAGGATAACGCAAGTAAGGTCTGGGATAGGTCTGGGATTCGCCCTCATCAGGCTCATACTTTCGCGTTTTTCACATACTTGTTGAACTGATCCTGGGCTTTTTCTGGTTTGGATCACGTAGCAATGTGGTACCACACTGAAACAGTCCATTAAACCTGGTTTCGATCAATAGTTTAGAGAATAATTCATGTTAGGTCTAGGTTAGGTCTGGGATTTGCTCTCATCAGGCTCATTCTTTCGCGTGTTTCTCATACTTGATGGCTAGATCTTGGGCTTTTTCTGGATTGCATCACGTAGTAATGTAGTACCACACTGAAACAGTCAATGGAATCTGGTTTCCATCAATATTTTAGAGGACAACGCAAGTTATGTCTGGGATAGGTCTGGGATTTGCCCTCATCAGGGTCATACTTTCGCATTTTTCACATACTTGTTGAACAGATCCTGGGTTTTTTCTTGTTTGGAACACGTAGTAATGTGGTACAACACTGAAACAGTCCATAAAACCTGGTTTCGAACAATATTCTAGAGAATAATTCATGTTAGGTCTAGGTTAGGTCTGGGATTTGCTCTCTTCAGGCTCATTCTTTCGCATATTTCTCATACTTGATGGCTAGATCCTGGGCTTTTTCTGGATTGCATCACGTAGTAATGAAGTACAACACTGAAACAGTCAATTAAACCTGTTTTCCATCAATATTTTAGAGGACAACGCAAGTTAGGTCTGGGATAGGTCTGGGATTCGCCCTCATCAGGCTCATACTTTCGCGTTTTTCACATACTTGTTGAACTGATCCTGGGGTTTTTCTGGTTTGGATCACGTAGTGAAGTGGTACCACACTGAAGCAGTCCATTAAACCTGGTTTCGATCAATATTTTAGAGGATAACGCATGTTAGGTTTGGGTTAGGTCTAGGATTTGCCCTCATCAGGCTCATACTTTCGCATATTTCTCATACTTCATGGCTAGATCCTGGGCTGTTTCTGGATTGTATCACGTACTAATGTGGTACCACGCTGAAACAGTCAATTAATCCTGGTTTCGATCAATATTTTAGAGGATAACGCAAGTTTGGTCTGGGATAGGTCTGGGATTTGCCCTCATCAGGCTCATACTTTCGCGTTTTGCACATACTTGTTGAACAGGTCCTGGGTTTTTTCTGGTTTGAGTCACGTAGTAATGTAGTACCACTCTGAAACAGTCGATTAATCCAGGTTTCGATCAATATTTTTGAGGATAACGCATGTTATGTCCAGGTTAGGTCTGGGATTTTCACTCATCAGACTCATACTTTCGCATTCTTCACATACTTGTTGAACGGATCCAAGGTTTTTTCTGGTTTGGATCACGCAGTAATGTGGGACCACACTGAAACAATCAATTGAACCTGGTCTTGATAAATATTTTAGAGGATAACGCAAGTTTGGTCTGGGATAGGTCTGGGATTTGCCCTCATCAGGCTCATACTTTCGCGTATTTCACATACTTCATGGCTAGATCCTGGGCTGTTTCTGGATTGTATCACGTAGTAATGTGGTACCACGCTGAAACAGTCAATTAAACCTGGTTTCGATCAATATTTGAGAGGATAACGCAAGTTTGGTCTGGGATAGGTCTGGGATTCGCCCTCATCAGGCTCATACTTTCGCGTTTTTCACATACTTGTTGAACTGATCCTGGGGTTTTTCTGGTTTGGATCACGTAGTGAAGTGGTACCACACTGAAGCAGTCCATTAAACCTGGTTTCGATCAATATTTTAGAGGATAACGCATGTTAGGTTTGGGTTAGGTCTAGGATTTGCCCTCATCAGGCTCATACTTTCGCATATTTCTCATACTTCATGGCTAGATCCTGGGCTGTTTCTGGATTGTATCACGTACTAATGTGGTACCACGCTGAAACAGTCAATTAATCCTGGTTTCGATCAATATTTTAGAGGATAACGCAAGTTAGGTCTGGTATAGGTCTGGGATTCGCCCTCATCAGGCTCATACTTTCGCGTTTTTCACATACTTGTTGAACTGATCCTGGGTTTTTTCTGGTTTGGATCACGTAGCAATGTGGTACCACACTGAGACAGTCGATTAAACCTGGTTTCGATCAATATTTTAGAGGATAACGCAAGTTTGGTCTGGGATAGTTCTGGGATTTGCCCTCATCAGGCTCATACTTTCGCGTTTTTCACATACTTCATGGCTAGATCCTGGGCTGTTTCTGGATTGTATCACGTAGTAATGTGGTACCACGCTGAAACAGTCAATTAAACCTGGTTTCGATCAATATTTTAGAGGATAACGCAAGTTTGGTCTGGGATAGGTCTGGGATTCGCCCTCATCAGGCTCATACTTTCGCGTTTTTCACATACTTGTTGAACTGATCCTGGGTTTTTTCTGGTTTGGATCACGCAGTAATGTGGTACCACACTGAAACAGTCGATTAAACCTGGTTTCGATCAATATTTTTGAGGATAACGCATGTTAGGTCTAGGTTAGGCCGAGGATTTTCACACATCAGACTCATACTTTCGCATTCTTCACATACTTGTTGAACGGATCCTGGGTTTTTACTGGTTTGGATCATGTAGTAATGTGGTACCACACTGAAACAGTCAATTAAACCTGGTTTCGATCAATATATTAGAGAATAATTCATGTTAGGTCTAGGTTAGGTCTGGGATTTGCTCTGATCAGGCTCATTCTTTCGCATATTTCTCATACTTCATGGCTAGATCCTGGGCTGTTTCTGGATTGCATCCAGTAGTAATGAAGTACAACACTGAAACAGTCAAATAAACCTGGTTTCCATCAATATTTTAGAGGATAACGCATGTTAGGTCTAGGTTAGGTCTGGGATTTTCACTCATCAGACTAATACTTTCGCATCCTTCACATACTTGTTGAACGGATCCTGGGTTTTTTCTGGTTTGGATCACGTAGTAATGAGGGACCACACTGAAGCAATCAATTAACCCTGGTCTTGATAAATATTTTAGAGGATAACGCATGTTAGGTCTGGGATTTGCCCTCATCAGACTCATACTTTCGCACACCTCACATACTCGTTGAACAGATCCTGGGTTATTTTCTGGTTTGGATCACATAGTAATGAGGTACCACACTGAAACAGTCGATTAAACTAGGTTTCGATCAATATTTTTGGGGATAACGCATGTTAGGTCTAGGTTAGGCCTGGGATTTTCACTCATCAGACTCATACCTTCGCATTCTTCACATACTTGTTGAACGGATCCTGGGTTTTTTCTGGTTTGGATCACGTAGTAATGTGGGACCACGCTGAACCAATCAATTAAACCTGGTTTCGATCAATATTTTAGAGAATAATTCATGTTAGGCCTAGGTTAGGTCTAGGATTTGCCCTCATCAGGCTCATACTTTCGCATATTTCTCATACTTCATGGCTAGATCCTGGGCTGTTTCTGGATTGTATCACGTAGTAATGAGGTACCACGCTGAAACAGTCAATTAATCCTGGTTTCGATCAATATTTTAGAGGATAACGCAAGTAATGTCTGGGATAGGTCTGGGATTTGCTCTCATCAGGCTCATTCTTTCGCATATTTCTCATTCTTGATGGCTAGATCCTGGGCTGTTTCTGGATTGTATCACGTAGTAATGTGGTACCACGCTGAAACAGTCAATTAAACCTGGTTTCGATCAATATTTGAGAGGATAACGCAAGTTTGGTCTGGGATAGGTCTGGGATTCGCCCTCATCAGGCTCATACTTTCGCGTTTTTCACATACTTGTTGAACTGATCCTGGGGTTTTTCTGGTTTGGATCACGTAGTGAAGTGGTACCACACTGAAGCAGTCCATTAAACCTGGTTTCGATCAATATTTTAGAGGATAACGCATGTTAGGTTTGGGTTAGGTCTAGGATTTGCCCTCATCAGGCTCATACTTTCGCATATTTCTCATACTTCATGGCTAGATCCTGGGCTGTTTCTGGATTGTATCACGTACTAATGTGGTACCACGCTGAAACAGTCAATTAATCCTGGTTTCGATCAATATTTTAGAGGATAACGCAAGTTAGGTCTGGGATAGGTCTGGGATTCGCCCTCATCAGGCTCATACTTTCGCGTTTTTCACATACTTGTTGAACTGATCCTGGGGTTTTTCTGGTTTGGATCACGTAGTGAAGTGGTACCACACTGAAGCAGTCCATTAAACCTGGTTTCGATCAATATTTTAGAGGATAACGCAAGTTTGGTCTGGGATAGTTCTGGGATTTGCCCTCATCAGGCTCATACTTTCGCGTTTTTCACATACTTCATGGCTAGATCCTGGGCTGTTTCTGGATTGTATCACGTAGTAATGTGGTACCACGCTGAAACAGTCAATTAAACCTGGTTTCGATCAATATTTTAGAGGATAACGCAAGTTTGGTCTGGGATAGGTCTGGGATTCGCCCTCATCAGGCTCATACTTTCGCGTTTTTCACATACTTGTTGAACTGATCCTGGGTTTTTTCTGGTTTGGATCACGCAGTAATGTGGTACCACACTGAAACAGTCGATTAAACCTGGTTTCGATCAATATTTTTGAGGATAACGCATGTTAGGTCTAGGTTAGGCCGAGGATTTTCACACATCAGACTCATACTTTCGCATTCTTCACATACTTGTTGAACGGATCCTGGGTTTTTACTGGTTTGGATCATGTAGTAATGTGGTACCACACTGAAACAGTCAATTAAACCTGGTTTCGATCAATATATTAGAGAATAATTCATGTTAGGTCTAGGTTAGGTCTGGGATTTGCTCTGATCAGGCTCATTCTTTCGCATATTTCTCATACTTCATGGCTAGATCCTGGGCTGTTTCTGGATTGCATCCAGTAGTAATGAAGTACAACACTGAAACAGTCAAATAAACCTGGTTTCCATCAATATTTTAGAGGATAACGCATGTTAGGTCTAGGTTAGGTCTGGGATTTTCACTCATCAGACTAATACTTTCGCATCCTTCACATACTTGTTGAACGGATCCTGGGTTTTTTCTGGTTTGGATCACGTAGTAATGAGGGACCACACTGAAGCAATCAATTAACCCTGGTCTTGATAAATATTTTAGAGGATAACGCATGTTAGGTCTGGGATTTGCCCTCATCAGACTCATACTTTCGCACACCTCACATACTCGTTGAACAGATCCTGGGTTATTTTCTGGTTTGGATCACATAGTAATGAGGTACCACACTGAAACAGTCGATTAAACTAGGTTTCGATCAATATTTTTGAGGATAACGCATGTTAGGTCTAGGTTAGGCCTGGGATTTTCACTCATCAGACTCATACCTTCGCATTCTTCACATACTTGTTGAACGGATCCTGGGTTTTTTCTGGTTTGGATCACGTAGTAATGTGGGACCACGCTGAACCAATCAATTAAACCTGGTTTCGATCAATATTTTAGAGAATAATTCATGTTAGGCCTAGGTTAGGTCTAGGATTTGCCCTCATCAGGCTCATACTTTCGCATATTTCTCATACTTCATGGCTAGATCCTGGGCTGTTTCTGGATTGTATCACGTAGTAATGAGGTACCACGCTGAAACAGTCAATTAATCCTGGTTTCGATCAATATTTTAGAGGATAACGCAAGTAATGTCTGGGATAGGTCTGGGATTTGCTCTCATCAGGCTCATTCTTTCGCATATTTCTCATTCTTGATGGCTAGATCCTGGGCTTTTTCTGGATTGCATCCAGTAGTAATGCAGTACAACACTGAAATAGTCAAATAAACCTGGTTTCCATCAATATTTTGGAGGATAACGCATGTTAGGACTAGGTTAGGTCTGGGATTTTCACTCATCAGACTCATACTTTCGCATTCTTCACATACTTGTTCAACGGATCCTGTGTTTTTTCTGGTTTGGATCACGTAGTAATGTGGTACCACACTGAAACAGTCGATTAAACCTGGTTTCGATCAACATTTTTGAGGATAACGCATGTTAGGTTTGGGTTAGGTCTAGGATTTGCCCTCATCAGGCTCATACATTCGCATATTTCTCATACTTCATGGCTAGATCCTGGGCTGTTTCTGGATTGTATCACGTAGTAATGAGGTACCACGCTGAAACAGTCAATTAATCCTGGTTTCGATCAATATTTTAGAGGATAACGCAAGTAAGGTCTGGGATAGGTCTGGGATTCGCCCTCATCAGGCTCATACTTTCGCGTTTTTCACATACTTGTTGAACTGATCCTGGGCTTTTTCTGGTTTGGATCACGTAGCAATGTGGTACCACACTGAAACAGCCCATTAAACCTGGTTTCGATCAATAGTTTAGAGAATAATTCAAGTTAGGTCTAGGTTAGGTCTGGGATTTGCTCTCATCAGGCTCATTCTTTCGCGTATTTCTCATACTTGATGGCTAGATCTTGGGTTTTTTCTGGATTGGATCACGTAGTAATGTAGTACCACACTGAAACAGTCAATGGAATCTGGTTTCCATCAATATTTTAGAGGACAACGCAAGTTATGTCTGGGATAGTTCTGGGATTTGCCCTCATCAGGGTCATACTTTCGCATTTTTCACATACTTGTTGAACAGATCCTGGGTTTTTTCTTGTTTGGAACACGTAGTAATGTGGTACCACACTGAAACAGTCCATAAAATCTGGTTTCGAACAATATTCTAGAGAATAATTCATGTTAGGTCTAGGTTAGGTCTGGGATTTGCTCTCATCAGGCTCATTCTTTCGCATATTTCTCATACTTGATGGCTAGATCCTGGGCTTTTTCTGGATTGCATCACGTAGTAATGAAGTACAACACTGAAACAGTCAATTAAACCTGTTTTCCATCAATATTTTAGAGGACAACGCAAGTTAGGTCTGGGATAGTTCTGGGATTCGCCCTCATCAGGCTCATACTTTCGCGTTTTTCACATACTCATTGAACAGATCCTGGGTTATTTTCTGGTTTGGATCACATAGTAATGTGGTACCACACTGAAACAGTCGATTAAACCAGGTCTTGATAAATATTTTAGAGGATAACGTATGTTAGATCTGGGTTAGGTCCAGGATTTGCCCTCGTCAGGCTCATACTTTCGCATATTTCTCATACTTCATGGCTAGATCCTGGGCTATTTCTGGATTGGATCACGTAGTAATGTGGTACCACACTGAAACGGTCAATTAAACCTGGTTTCGATCAATATTTTTGAGGATAACGCATGTTAGGTCTAGGTTAGGCCTGGGATTTTCACTCATCAGACTCATACTTTCGCATTCGTCACATACTTGTTCAACGGATCCTGTGTTTTTTCTGGTTTGGATCACGTAGTAATGTGGTACCACACTGAAACAGTCGATTAAACCAGGTCTTGATAAATATTTTAGAGGATAACGTATGTTAGATCTGGGTTAGGTCCAGGATTTGCCCTCGTCAGGCTCATACTTTCGCATATTTCTCATACTTCATGGCTAGATCCTGGGTTTTTTCTGCTTTGGATCACGTAGTGAAGTGGTACCACACTGAAGCAGTCCATTAAACCCGGTTTCGATCAATATTTTAGAGGATAACGCATGTTAGGTTTGGGTTAGGTCTAGGATTTGCCCTCATCAGGCTCATACATTCGCATATTTCTCATACTTCATGGCTAGATCCTGGGCTGTTTCTGGATTGTATCACGTAGTAATGTGGTACCACGCTGAAACAGTCAATTAATCCTGGTTTCGATCACTATTTTAGACGATAACGCATGTTAGGTCTGGGTTAGGTCTAGGATTTGCCCTCATCAGGCTCATACTTTCGCGTTTTTCACATACTTGTTGAAGAGGTCGTGGGTTTTTTCTGGTTTGGATCACGTAGTAATGTGGTACCACACTGAAGCAGTCCATTAAACCTGGTTTCGATCAATATTTTAGAGAATAATCCATGTTAGTTCTAGGTTAGGTCTGGGATTTGCTCTCATCAGGCTCATTCTTTCGAATATTTCTCATACTTGATGGCTAGATCTTGGGCTTTTTCTGGATTGCATCACGTAGTAATGTAGTACCACACTGAAACAGTCAATGGAATCTGGTTTCCATCAATATTTTAGAGGACAACGCAAGTTATGTCTGGGATAGGTCTGGGATTTGCCCTCATCAGGGTCATACTTTCGCATTTTTCACATACTTGTTGAACAGATCCTGGGTTTTTTCTTGTTTGGAACACGTAGTAATGTGGTACCACACTGAAACAGTCCATAAAACCTGGTTTCGAACAATATTCTAGAGAATAATTCATGTTAGGTCTAGGTTAGGTCTGGGATTTGCTCTCTTCAGGCTCATTCTTTCGCATATTTCTCATACTTGATGGCTAGATCCTGGGCTTTTTCTGGATTGCATCACGTAGTAATGAAGTACAACACTGAAACAGTCAATTAAACCTGTTTTCCATCAATATTTTAGAGGACAACGCAAGTTAGGTCTGGGATAGGTCTGGGATTCGCCCTCATCAGGCTCATACTTTCGCGTTTTTCACATGCTTGTTGAACTGATCCTGGGGTTTTTCTGGTTTGGATCACGTAGTGAAGTGGTACCACACTGAAGCAGTCCATTAAACCTGGTTTCGATCAATATTTTAGAGGATAACGCATGTTAGGTTTGGGTTAGGTCTAGGATTTGCCCTCATCAGGCTCATACTTTCGCATATTTCTCATACTTCATGGCTAGATCCTGGGCTGTTTCTGGATTGTATCACGTACTAATGTGGTACCACGCTGAAACAGTCAATTAATCCTGGTTTCGATCAATATTTTAGAGGATAACGCAAGTTAGGTCTGGGATAGGTCTGGGATTCGCCCTCATCAGGCTCATACTTTCGCGTTTTTCACATACTTGTTGAACTGATCCTGGGTTTTTTCTGGTTTGGATCACGTAGCAATGTGGTACCACACTGAAACAGTCGATTAAACCTGGTTTCGATCAATATTTTAGAGGATAACGCAAGTTTGGTCTGGGATAGTTCTGGGATTTGCCCTCATCAGGCTCATACTTTCGCGTTTTTCACATACTTCATGGCTAGATCCTGGGCTATTTCTGGATTGTATCACGTAGTAATGTGGTACCACGCTGAAACAGTCAATTAAACCTGGTTTCGATCAATATTTTAGAGGATAACGCAAGTTTGGTCTGGGATAGGTCTGGGATTCGCCCTCATCAGGCTCATACTTTCGCGTTCTTCACATACTTGTTGAACTGATCCTGGGTTTTTTCTGGTTTGGATCACGCAGTAATGTGGTACCACACTGAAACAGTCGATTAAACCTGGTTTCGATCAATATTTTTGAGGATAACGCATGTTAGGTCTAGGTTAGGCCGAGGATTTTCACACATCAGACTCATACTTTCGCATTCTTCACATACTTGTTGAACGGATCCTGGGTTTTTACTGGTTTGGATCATGTAGTAATGTGGTACCACACTGAAACAGTCAATTAAACCTGGTTTCGATCAATATATTAGAGAATAATTCATGTTAGGTCTAGGTTAGGTCTGGGATTTGCTCTGATCAGGCTCATTCTTTCGCATATTTCTCATACTTCATGGCTAGATCCTGGGCTGTTTCTGGATTGCATCCAGTAGTAATGAAGTACAACACTGAAACAGTCAAATAAACCTGGTTTCCATCAATATTTTAGAGGATAACGCATGTTAGGTCTAGGTTAGGTCTGGGATTTTCACTCATCAGACTAATACTTTCGCATCCTTCACATACTTGTTGAACGGATCCTGGGTTTTTTCTGGTTTGGATCACGTAGTAATGAGGGACCACACTGAAGCAATCAATTAAACCTGGTCTTGATAAATATTTTAGAGGATAACGCATGTTAGGTCTGGGATTTGCCCTCATCAGACTCATACTTTCGCACACCTCACATACTCGTTGAACAGATCCTGGGTTATTTTCTGGTTTGGATCACATAGTAATGAGGTACCACACTGAAACAGTCGATTAAACCAGGTTTCGATCAATATTTTTGAGGATAACGCATGTTAGGTCTAGGTTAGGCCTGGGATTTTCACTCATCAGACTCATACTTTCGCATTCTTCACATACTTGTTGAACGGATCCTGGGTTTTTTCTGGTTTGGATCACGTAGTAATGTGGGACCACGCTGAACCAATCAATTAAACCTGGTTTCGATCAATATTTTAGAGAATAATTCATGTTAGGCCTAGGTTAGGTCTAGGATTTGCCCTCATCAGGCTCATACTTTCGCATATTTCTCATACTTCATGGCTAGATCCTGGGCTGTTTCTGGATTGTATCACGTAGTAATGTGGTACCACGCTGAAACTGTCAATTAAACCTGGTTTTGATTAATATTTTAGAAGATAACCCAAGTTAGGTCTGGGATAGGTCTGGGATTCGCCCTCATCAGGCTCATACTTTCGAGTTTTTCACATACTTGTTGAACTGAGACTGAGTTTTTTCTGGTTTGGATCACGTAGCAATGTGGTACCACACTGAAACATTCGATTAAACCTGGTTTCGATCAATATTTTAGAGGATAACGCAAGTTAGGTCTGGGATAGGTCTGGGATTCGCCCTCATCAGGCTCATACTTTCGCGTTTTTCACATACTTGTTGAACTGAGACTGAGTTTTTTCTGGTTTGGATCACGTAGCAATGTGGTACCACACTGAAACATTCGATTAAACCTGGTTTCGATCAATATTTTTGAGGATAACGCATGTTAGGTTTGGGTTAGGTCTAGGATTTGCCCTCATCAGGCTCATACATTCGCATATTTCTCATACTTCATGGCTAGATCCTGGGCTGTTTCTGGATTGTATCACGTAGTAATGTGGTACCACGCTGAAACAGTCAATTAAACCTGGTTTCGATCAATATTTTAGAGGATAACGCAAGTTTGGTCTGGGATAGGTCTGGGATTCGCCCTCATCAGGATCATACTTTCGCGTTTTTCACATACTTGTTGAACTGATCCTGGGTTTTTTCTGGTTTGGATCACGTAGTAATGTGGGACCACACTGAAACAGTCGATTAAACCTGGTTTCGATCAATATTTTTGAGGATAACGCATGTTAGGTCTAGGTTAGGCCGAGGATTTTCACACATCAGACTCATACTTTCGCGTTTTTCACATACTCGTTGAACAGATCCTGGGTTATTTTCTGGTTTGGATCACATAGTAATGTGGTACCACACTGAAACAGTCGATTAAACCAGGTCTTGATAAATATTTTAGAGGATAACGTATGTTAGATCTGGGTTAGGTCCAGGATTTGCCCTCGTCAGGCTCATACTTTCGCATATTTCTCATACTTCATGGCTAGATCCTGGGCTATTTCTGGATTGGATCACGTAGTGAAGTGGTACCACACTGAAGCAGTCCATTAAACCCGGTTTCGATCAATATTTTAGAGGATAACGCATGTTAGGTTTGGGTTAGGTCTAGGATTTGCCCTCATCAGGCTCATACATTCGCATATTTCTCATACTTCATGGCTAGATCCTGGGCTGTTTCTGGATTGTATCACGTAGTAATGTGGTACCACGCTGAAACAGTCAATTAATCCTGGTTTCGATCACTATTTTAGACGATAACGCATGTTAGGTCTGGGTTAGGTCTAGGATTTGCCCTCATCAGGCTCATACTTTCGCGTTTTTCACATACTTGTTGAAGAGGTCGTGGGTTTTTTCTGGTTTGGATCACGTAGTAATGTGGTACCACACTGAAGCAGTCCATTAAACCTGGTTTCGATCAATATTTTAGAGAATAATCCATGTTAGTTCTAGGTTAGGTCTGGGATTTGCTCTCATCAGGCTCATTCTTTCGAATATTTCTCATACTTGATGGCTAGATCTTGGGCTTTTTCTGGATTGCATCACGTAGTAATGTAGTACCACACTGAAACAGTCAATGGAATCTGGTTTCCATCAATATTTTAGAGGACAACGCAAGTTATGTCTGGGATAGGTCTGGGATTTGCCCTCATCAGGGTCATACTTTCGCATTTTTCACATACTTGTTGAACAGATCCTGGGTTTTTTCTTGTTTGGATCACGTAGTAATGTGGTACCACACTGAAACAGTCCATAAAACCTGGTTTCGAACAATATTTTAGAGAATAATTCATGTTAGGTCTAGGTTAGGTCTGGGACTTGCTCTCATCAGGCTCATTCTTTCGCATATTTCTCATACTTGATGGCTAGATCCTGGGCTTTTTCTGGATTGCATCACGTAGTAATGAAGTACAACACTGAAACAGTCAATTAAACCTGTTTTTCATCAATATTTTAGAGGACAACGCAAGTTAGGTCTGGGTTAGGTCCAGGATTTGACCTCGTCAGGCTCATACTTTCGCATATTTCTCATACTTCATGGCTAGATCCTGGGCTATTTCTGGATTGGATCAGGTAGTAATGTGGTACCACACTGAAACGGTCAATTAAACCTGGTTTCGATCAATATTTTTGAGGATAACGCATGTTAGGTCTAGGTTAGGCCGGGGATTTTCACTCATCAGACTCATACTTTCGCAGTTTTAACATACATGTTGGCCAGATCGAGGGTTTTTTCTGCTTTGGATCACGTAGTGAAGTGGTACCACACTGAAGCAGTCCATTAAACCTGGTTTCGATCAATATTTTAGAGGATAACGCATGTTAGTTCTAGGTTAGGTCTGGGATTTTCTCTCATCAGGCTCATTCTTTCGAATATTTCTCATACTTCATGGCTAGATCTTGGGCTTTTTCTGGTTTGGATCACGTAGTAATGTAGTACCACACTGAAACAGTCAATGGAATCTGGTTTCCATCAATATTTTAGAGGACAACGCAAGTTATGTCTGGGATAGGTCTGGGATTTGCCCTCATCAGGGTCATACTTTCGCATTTTTCACATACTTGTTGAACTGATCCTGGGTTTTTTCTGGTTTGGATCACGTAGCAATGTGGTACCACACTGAAACAGTCGATTAAACCTGGTTTCGATCAATATTTTAGAGGATAACGCAAGTTTGGTCTGGGATAGGTCTGGGATTTGCCCTCATCAGGCTCATACTTTCGCGTTTTGCACATACTTGTTGAACAGGTCCTGGGTTTTTTCTGGTTTGGGTCACGTAGTAATGTAGTACCACTCTGAAACAGTCGATTAAACCAGGTTTCGAACAATATTTTTGAGGATAACGCATGTTAGGTCCAGGTTAGGTCTGGGATTTTCACTCATCAGACTCATACTTTCGCATTCTTCACATACTTGTTGAACGGATCCTGGGTTTTTTCTGGTTTGGATCACGCAGTAATGTGGGACCACACTGAAACAATCAATTAAACCTGGTCTTGATAAATATTTTAGAGGATAACGCAAGTTTGGTCTGGGATAGGTCTGGGATTTGCCCTCATCAGGCTCATACTTTCGCGTTTTTCACATACTTCATGGCTAGATCCTGGGCTGTTTCTGGATTGTATCACATAGTAATGTGGTACCACGCTGAAACAGTCAATTAAACCTGGTTTCGATCAATATTTTAGAGGATAACGCAAGTTTGGTCTGGGATAGGTCTGGGATTCGCCCTCATCAGGCTCATACTTTCGCGTTTTTCACATACTTGTTGGACTGATCCTGGGTTTTTTCTGGTTTGGATCACGTAGTGAAGTGGTACCACACTGAAGCAGTCCATTAAACCTGGTTTCGATCAATATTTTAGAGGATAACGCATGTTAGGTTTGGGTTAGGTCTAGGATTTGCCCTCATCAGGCTCATACTTTCGCATATTTCTCATACTTCATGGCTAGATCCTGGGCTGTTTCTGGATAGTATCACGTAGTAATGTGGTACCACGCTGAAACAGTCAATTAATCCTGGTTTCGATCAATATTTTAGAGGATAACGCAAGTTAGGTCTGGGATAGGTCTGGGATTCGCCCTCATCAGGCTCATACTTTCGCGTTTTTCACATACTTGTTGAACTGATCCTGGGTTTTTTCTGGTTTGGATCACGTAGCAATGTGGTACCACACTGAAACAGTCGATTAAACCTGGTTTTGATCAATATTTTAGAGGATAACGCAAGTTTGGTCTGGGATAGGTCTGGGATTTGCCCTCATCAGGCTCATACTTTCGCGTTTTTCACATACTTCATGGCTAGATCCTGGGCTGTTTCTGGATTGTATCACGTAGTAATGTGGTACCACGCTGAAACAGTCAATTAAACCTGGTTTCGATCAATATTTTAGAGGATAACGCAAGTTTGGTCTGGGATAGGTCTGGGATTCGCCCTCATCAGGATCATACTTTCGCGTTTTTCACATACTTGTTGAACTGATCCTGGGTTTTTTCTGGTTTGGATCACGTAGTAATGTGGGACCACACTGAAACAGTCGATTAAACCTGGTTTCGATCAATATTTTTGAGGATAACGCATGTTAGGTCTAGGTTAGGCCGAGGATTTTCACACATCAGACTCATACTTTCGCATTCTTCACATACTTGTTGAACGGATCCTGGGTTTTTACTGGTTTGGATCATGTAGTAATGTGGTACCACACTGAAACAGTCAATTAAACCTGGTTTCGATCAATATATTAGAGAATAATTCATGTTAGGTCTAGGTTAGGTCTGGGATTTGCTCTGATCAGGCTCATTCTTTCGCATATTTCTCATACTTCATGGCTAGATCCTGGGCTGTTTCTGGATTGCATCCAGTAGTAATGAAGTACAACACTGAAACAGTCAAATAAACCTGGTTTCCATCAATATTTTAGAGGATAACGCATGTTAGGTCTAGGTTAGGTCTGGGATTTTCACTCATCAGACTAATACTTTCGCAACCTTCACATACTTGTTGAACGGATCCTGGGTTTTTTCTGGTTTGGATCACGTAGTAATGAGGGACCACACTGAAGCAATCAATTAAACCTGGTCTTGATAAATATTTTAGAGGATAACGCATGTTAGGTCTGGGATTTGCCCTCATCAGACTCATACTTTCGCACACCTCACATACTCGTTGAACATATCCTGGGTTATTTTCTGGTTTGGATCACATAGTAATAAGGTACCACACTGAAACAGTCGATTAAACCAGGTTTCGATCAATATTTTTGAGGATAACGCATGTTAGGTCTAGGTTAGGCCGAGGATTTTCACACATCAGACTCATACTTTCGCATTCTTCACATACTTGTTGAACGGATCCTGGGTTTTTACTGGTTTGGGTCGCGTAGTAATGTGGTACCACACTGAAACAGTCGATTAAACCAGGTTTCGATCAATATTTTTGAGGATAACGCATGTTAGGTCTAGGTTAGGCCTGGGATTTTCACTCATCAGACTCATACTTTCGCATTCTTCACATACTTGTTGAACGGATCCTGGGTTTTTTCTGGTTTGGATCACGTAGTAATGTGGGACCACGCTGAACCAATCAATTAAACCTGGTTTCGATCAATATTTTAGAGAATAATTCATGTTAGGCCTAGGTTAGGTCTAGGATTTGCCCTCATCAGGCTCATACTTTCGCATATTTCTCATACTTTTTTTTTTTTTTTTTTTTTTTTTTTTTTTTTTGTCGTGGGGAAAATCTTCGAAAGACTCCCTCCCACCTCCTTGGGGAGAGGTGGGAGGGGTGTGTGGGATTCCCCGCGCCCGTACAACGACAGGCGCGGGACCTACCCACTAAAAACCCCACGGTGACCCTTCGGCACGCTTTGGGAGGATACCGGGAATCGCTCAAAGCATTCTTCCGGTATCCTCCCCGTGCCCGCGCTTTTGCGCCCATCCCCCGGGGGGACAATCGGGCCCCCCAGTAGACACACTGCCTCATAGCGGCGGGACGGGGCCACTCCATCCCGCCGCTATCCGTCCCGGGGCCGTGTTTAGTGGCGGCTGCGAGCCCCAACTCGCAACCGCCCGCGACCCCGTTTCCACCCCTCGGCGGCCGGGCGTTCATGGCCGCACCAGACCGCCGAGGGTGCCTCCCCTTGCGTCGGACCGGTAGGGGGAGGCACTTCTACCCCCAACCGGTCCGACCCGGCGCCGCCTGGCGGGAGGAGGGTCCCCTCAGGACCCCCCTCCCAGCCTAGGTCATCCGCCACGCCGAGGCGGCCGCCCGCGACGCCTCGCGACCGGGCGACGACCTCGGGCCACCGCACGAGCGCGAGCTTCAGCGCGCCGCTGAAGCTCGCGCTCCCTCCCCGCGGCCTCCTTCTGCAACATTACGTTCTCGCAGAAGGAGGCCACGGCCCTCCACTTCTCCTCGCTGCCGAGCATGGCGCGCACCACGCCCGGCAGCGAGACATCCCGCCCGACGACGCCGACCAGGACACGTCGCTCCCCCTCCCACGCGGGGCATACCTCCAGGGTATGATCCGCCGTGTCCTGCTCAGCGTCGCAGTGGCAGCAACGCGCCGTCGGCTCCTTCCCTATCCGGCACAGGTATCTTCCGAAGCTGCCATGCATATTTCTCATACTTCATGGCTAGATCCTGGGCTGTTTCTGGATTGTATCACGTAGTAATGTGGTACCACGCTGAAACTGTCAATTAAACCTGGTTTCGATCAATAGTTTAGAGAATAATTCATGTTAGGTCTAGGTTAGGTCTGGGATTTGCTCTCATCAGGCTCATTCTTTCGCGTATTTCTCATACTTGATGGCTAGATCTTGGGCTTTTTCTGGATTGCATCACGTAGTAATGTAGTACCACACTGAAACAGTCAATGGAATCTGGTTTCCATCAATATTTTAGAGGACAACGCAAGTTATGTCTGGGATAGGTCTGGGATTTGCCCTCATCAGGGTCATACTGTCGCATTTTTCACATACTTGTTGAACAGATCCTGGGTTTTTTCTTGTTTGGAACACGTAGTAATGTGGTACCACACTGAAACAGTCGATTAAACCTGGTTTCGATCAATATTTTAGAGGATAACGCAAGTTTGGTCTGGGATAGTTCTGGGATTTGCCCTCATCAGGCTCATACTTTCGCGTTTTTCACATACTTCATGGCTAGATCCTGGGCTGTTTCTGGATTGTATCACGTAGTAATGTGGTACCACGCTGAAACAGTCAATTAAACCTGGTTTCGATCAATATTTTAGAGGATAACGCAAGTTTGGTCTGGGATAGGTCTGGGATTCGCCCTCATCAGGCTCATACTTTCGCGTTTTTCAAATACTTGTTGAACTGATCCTGGGTTTTTTCTGGATTGGATCACGCAGTAATGTGGTACCACACTGAAACAGTCGATTAAACCTGGTTTCGATCAATATTTTTGAGGATAACGCATGTTAGGTCTAGGTTAGGCCGAGGATTTTCACACATCAGACTAATACTTTCGCATCCTTCACATACTTGTTGAACGGATCCTGGGTTTTTTCTGGTTTGGATCACGTAGTAATGAGGGACCACACTGAAGCAATCAATTAAACCTGGTCTTGATAAATATTTTAGAGGATAACGCATGTTAGGTCTGGGATTTGCCCTCATCAGACTCATACTTTCGCACACCTGACATACTCGTTGAACAGATCCTGGGTTATTTTCTGGTTTGGATCACATAGTAATGAGGTACCACACTGAAACAGTCGATTAAACCAGGTTTCGATCAATATTTTTGAGGATAACGCATGTTAGGTCTAGGTTAGGCCTGGGATTTTCACTCATCAGACTCATACTTTCGCATTCTTCACATACTTGTTGAACGGATCCTGGGTTTTATCTGGTTTGGATCACGTAGTAATGTGGGACCACGCTGAACCAATCAATTAAACCTGGTTTCGATCAATATTTTAGAGAATAATTCATGTTAGGCCTAGGTTAGGTCTAGGATTTGCCCTCATCAGGCTCATACTTTCGCATATTTCTCATACTTCATGGCTAGATCCTGGGCTGTTTCTGGATTGTATCACGTAGTAATGTGGTACCACGCTGAAACTGTCAATTAAACCTGGTTTTGATTAATATTTTAGAAGATAACCCAAGTTAGGTCTGGGATAGGTCTGGGATTCGCCCTCATCAGGCTCATACTTTCGCGTTTTTCACATACTTGTTGAACTGAGACTGAGTTTTTTCTGGATTGTATCACGTAGTAATGAGGTACCACGCTGAAACAGTCAATTAATCCTGGTTTCGATCAATATTTTAGAGGATAACGCAAGTAAGGTCTGGGATAGGTCTGGGATTTGCTCTGATCAGGCTCATTCTTTCGCATATTTCTCATACTTCATGGCTAGATCCTGGGCTGTTTCTGGATTGCATCCAGTAGTAATGAAGTACAACACTGAAACAGTCAAATAAACCTGGTTTCCATCAATATTTTAGAGGATAACGCATGTTAGGTCTAGGTTAGGTCTGGGATTTTCACTCATCAGACTAATACTTTCGCAACCTTCACATACTTGTTGAACGGATCCTGGGTTTTTTCTGGTTTGGATCACGTAGTAATGAGGGACCACACTGAAGCAATCAATTAAACCTGGTCTTGATAAATATTTTAGAGGATAACGCATGTTAGGTCTGGGATTTGCCCTCATCAGACTCATACTTTCGCACACCTCACATACTCGTTGAACATATCCTGGGTTATTTTCTGGTTTGGATCACATAGTAATGAGGTACCACACTGAAACAGTCGATTAAACCAGGTTTCGATCAATATTTTTGAGGATAACGCATGTTAGGTCTAGGTTAGGCCGAGGATTTTCACACATCAGACTCATACTTTCGCATTCTTCACATACTTGTTGAACGGATCCTGGGTTTTTACTGGTTTGGGTCGCGTAGTAATGTGGTACCACACTGAAACAGTCGATTAAACCAGGTTTCGATCAATATTTTTGAGGATAACGCATGTTAGGTCTAGGTTAGGCCTGGGATTTTCACTCATCAGACTCATACTTTCGAATTCTTCACATACTTGTTGAACGGATCCTGGGTTTTTTCTGGTTTGGATCACGTAGTAATGTGGGACCACGCTGAACCAATCAATTAAACCTGGTTTCGATCAATATTTTAGAGAATAATTCATGTTAGGCCTAGGTTAGGTCTAGGATTTGCCCTCATCAGGCTCATACTTTCGCATATTTCTCATACTTCATGGCTAGATCCTGGGCTGTTTCTGGATTGTATCACGTAGTAATGTGGTACCACGCTGAAACTGTCAATTAAACCTGGTTTCGATCAATAGTTTAGAGAATAATTCATGTTAGGTCTAGGTTAGGTCTAGGATTTGCCCTCATCAGGCTCATACATTCGCATATTTCTCATACTTCATGGCTAGATCCTGGGCTGTTTCTGGATTGTATCACGTAGTAATGTGGTACCACGCTGAAACAGTCAATTAATCCTGGTTTCGATCACTATTTTAGACGATAACGCATGTTAGGTCTGGGTTAGGTCTAGGATTTGCCCTCATCAGGCTCATACTTTCGCGTTTTTCACATACTTGTTGAAGAGGTCGTGGGTTTTTTCTGGTTTGGATCACGTAGTAATGTGGTACCACACTGAAGCAGTCCATTAAACCTGGTTTCGATCAATATTTTAGAGAATAATCCATGTTAGTTCTAGGTTAGGTCTGGGATTTGCTCTCATCAGGCTCATTCTTTCGAATATTTCTCATACTTGATGGCTAGATCTTGGGCTTTTTCTGGATTGCATCACGTAGTAATGTAGTACCACACTGAAACAGTCAATGGAATCTGGTTTCCATCAATATTTTAGAGGACAACGCAAGTTATGTCTGGGATAGGTCTGGGATTTGCCCTCATCAGGGTCATACTTTCGCATTTTTCACATACTTGTTGAACAGATCCTGGGTTTTTTCTTGTTTGGATCACGTAGTAATGTGGTACCACACTGAAACAGTCCATAAAACCTGGTTTCCATCAATATTTTAGAGGATAACGCATGTTAGGTCTAGGTTAGGTCTGGGATTTTCACTCATCAGACTAATACTTTCGCAACCTTCACATACTTGTTGAACGGATCCTGGGTTTTTTCTGGTTTGGATCACGTAGTAATGAGGGACCACACTGAAGCAATCAATTAAACCTGGTCTTGATAAATATTTTAGAGGATAACGCATGTTAGGTCTGGGATTTGCCCTCATCAGACTCATACTTTCGCACACCTCACATACTCGTTGAACATATCCTGGGTTATTTTCTGGTTTGGATCACATAGTAATGAGGTACCACACTGAAACAGTCGATTAAACCAGGTTTCGATCAATATTTTTGAGGATAACGCATGTTAGGTCTAGGTTAGGCCGAGGATTTTCACACATCAGACTCATACTTTCGCATTCTTCACATACTTGTTGAACGGATCCTGGGTTTTTACTGGTTTGGGTCGCGTAGTAATGTGGTACCACACTGAAACAGTCGATTAAACCAGGTTTCGATCAATATTTTTGAGGATAACGCATGTTAGGTCTAGGTTAGGCCTGGGATTTTCACTCATCAGACTCATACTTTCGCATTCTTCACATACTTGTTGAACGGATCCTGGGTTTTTTCTGGTTTGGATCACGTAGTAATGTGGGACCACGCTGAACCAATCAATTAAACCTGGTTTCGATCAATATTTTAGAGAATAATTCATGTTAGGCCTAGGTTAGGTCTAGGATTTGCCCTCATCAGGCTCATACTTTCGCATATTTCTCATACTTTTTTTTTTTTTTTTTTTTTTTTTTTTTTTTTTGTCGTGGGGAAAATCTTCGAAAGACTCCCTCCCACCTCCTTGGGGAGAGGTGGGAGGGGTGTGTGGGATTCCCCGCGCCCGTACAACGACAGGCGCGGGACCTACCCACTAAAAACCCCACGGTGACCCTTCGGCACGCTTTGGGAGGATACCGGGAATCGCTCAAAGCATTCTTCCGGTATCCTCCCCGTGCCCGCGCTTTTGCGCCCATCCCCCGGGGGGACAATCGGGCCCCCCAGTAGACACACTGCCTCATAGCGGCGGGACGGGGCCACTCCATCCCGCCGCTATCCGTCCCGGGGCCGTGTTTAGTGGCGGCTGCGAGCCCCAACTCGCAACCGCCCGCGACCCCGTTTCCACCCCTCGGCGGCCGGGCGTTCATGGCCGCACCAGACCGCCGAGGGTGCCTCCCCTTGCGTCGGACCGGTAGGGGGAGGCACTTCTACCCCCAACCGGTCCGACCCGGCGCCGCCTGGCGGGAGGAGGGTCCCCTCAGGACCCCCCTCCCAGCCTAGGTCATCCGCCACGCCGAGGCGGCCGCCCGCGACGCCTCGCGACCGGGCGACGACCTCGGGCCACCGCACGAGCGCGAGCTTCAGCGCGCCGCTGAAGCTCGCGCTCCCTCCCCGCGGCCTCCTTCTGCAACATTACGTTCTCGCAGAAGGAGGCCACGGCCCTCCACTTCTCCTCGCTGCCGAGCATGGCGCGCACCACGCCCGGCAGCGAGACATCCCGCCCGACGACGCCGACCAGGACACGTCGCTCCCCCTCCCACGCGGGGCATACCTCCAGGGTATGATCCGCCGTGTCCTGCTCAGCGTCGCAGTGGCAGCAACGCGCCGTCGGCTCCTTCCCTATCCGGCACAGGTATCTTCCGAAGCTGCCATGCATATTTCTCATACTTCATGGCTAGATCCTGGGCTGTTTCTGGATTGTATCACGTAGTAATGTGGTACCACGCTGAAACTGTCAATTAAACCTGGTTTCGATCAATAGTTTAGAGAATAATTCATGTTAGGTCTAGGTTAGGTCTGGGATTTGCTCTCATCATGCTCATTCTTTCGCGTATTTCTCATACTTGATGGCTAGATCTTGGGCTTTTTCTGGATTGCATCACGTAGTAATGTAGTACCACACTGAAACAGTCAATGGAATCTGGTTTCCATCAATATTTTAGAGGACAACGCAAGTTATGTCTGGGATAGGTCTGGGATTTGCCCTCATCAGGGTCATACTGTCGCATTTTTCACATACTTGTTGAACAGATCCTGGGTTTTTTCTTGTTTGGAACACGTAGTAATGTGGTACCACACTGAAACAGTCGATTAAACCTGGTTTCGATCAATATTTTAGAGGATAACGCAAGTTTGGTCTGGGATAGTTCTGGGATTTGCCCTCATCAGGCTCATACTTTCGCGTTTTTCACATACTTCATGGCTAGATCCTGGGCTGTTTCTGGATTGTATCACGTAGTAATGTGGTACCACGCTGAAACAGTCAATTAAACCTGGTTTCGATCAATATTTTAGAGGATAACGCAAGTTTGGTCTGGGATAGGTCTGGGATTCGCCCTCATCAGGCTCATACTTTCGCGTTTTTCAAATACTTGTTGAACTGATCCTGGGTTTTTTCTGGATTGGATCACGCAGTAATGTGGTACCACACTGAAACAGTCGATTAAACCTGGTTTCGATCAATATTTTTGAGGATAACGCATGTTAGGTCTAGGTTAGGCCGAGGATTTTCACACATCAGACTAATACTTTCGCATCCTTCAAATACTTGTTGAACGGATCCTGGGTTTTTTCTGGTTTGGATCACGTAGTAATGAGGGACCACACTGAAGCAATCAATTAAACCTGGTCTTGATAAATATTTTAGAGGATAACGCATGTTAGGTCTGGGATTTGCCCTCATCAGACTCATACTTTCGCACACCTCACATACTCGTTGAACAGATCCTGGGTTATTTTCTGGTTTGGATCACATAGTAATGAGGTACCACACTGAAACAGTCGATTAAACCAGGTTTCGATCAATATTTTTGAGGATAACGCATGTTAGGTCTAGGTTAGGCCTGGGATTTTCACTCATCAGACTCATACTTTCGCATTCTTCACATACTTGTTGAACGGATCCTGGGTTTTTTCTGGTTTGGATCACGTAGTAATGTGGGACCACGCTGAACCAATCAATTAAACCTGGTTTCGATCAATATTTTAGAGAATAATTCATGTTAGGCCTAGGTTAGGTCTAGGATTTGCCCTCATCAGGCTCATACTTTCGCATATTTCTCATACTTCATGGCTAGATCCTGGGCTGTTTCTGGATTGTATCACGTAGTAATGTGGTACCACGCTGAAACTGTCAATTAAACCTGGTTTTGATTAATATTTTAGAAGATAACCCAAGTTAGGTCTGGGATAGGTCTGGGATTCGCCCTCATCAGGCTCATACTTTCGCGTTTTTCACATACTTGTTGAACTGAGACTGAGTTTTTTCTGGATTGTATCACGTAGTAATGAGGTACCACGCTGAAACAGTCAATTAATCCTGGTTTCGATCAATATTTTAGAGGATAACGCAAGTAAGGTCTGGGATAGGTCTGGGATTTGCTCTGATCAGGCT